>NC_062232.1:83660403-83960403 GCF_902686445.1 Sciurus carolinensis
GTAAAGCACCTCTGGGTTCAATTACCAGTAGAAAAAAAAAAGGATAAGGGGAACAAAATGTGGTTTTCAGAGTAGTCCAGAATTTGAGTCCCTTCTGTATAATTTTTAGGCACTGTGAATGCCTAATGTAAGTGCTAGGGACTTTGAGGGAAGGAGAGGTGGAATTTTTCGGTCCTAGCATTACTGACTCATGATTGGGGTAAGGGAAGAGGAATATAGGACATACAATATACAATGTGCAAAGTCATTCTTAATTATGAAAAGAAACAGAATCTTTAGTGGGGAAAAACACATAATACCTATCAACTTTTACAAGGTAAACTTCAGCTTCCTGATAAGCCAGATGCCAATCTCAGTCATAGGTATGGCTTCAGGTTGAAAGAAAGAAAGAAATGTGATGGAATAAAAATGAAAGCACCTAAGGGATTCTTTAAAAGGCTTTATTTTTAATATTCTAGGTCACCGAAAGGTCCCTGTCATTCTCTGGAACAAGATATCTTTGAAGAAATTGAAGGGAAAGAGTTGAGAGATCAGCAGAGACAGAATCCCTGAATTTCATCCCTGAGTCACTTGGCTTCTGACCACTTGAATTTCCTGAAAGCCTAGAAACCTATTTCTTTTTATGCCTGTGCTTTTCCTGAACTACATTTTGATATGAATGAAGAATTTCGAAGTCCTTCCATAGTCCAGTTATTGTACTGAAGTACCTGTGTTGAGGAGTACAATAACCCCCTTTGGGATGAAAATGTAGAAATTCTGACTATACAATGTTACTTATAAATCTTTGCTACAGAAACATGCTTTCAAGTTTACCAGGATATATGTGTCAGAATGAATAGGTGGCACTGTATGTAAGGGGGAGAAAGTAGTGAAAAGGCAAATGTATATCTGCTTGTGGCCTACTAGAATTCATTGTTTAACAAAGAGCTCTTAGAAAGAACAAGTTACTTTAATGTATAGTGAGAAGAAAACTGTGCTGGATAATAAATAAACAAGAAGTTTAAAACAGTATGTATGGTAGGAAAATGTTTTATATATTTGTATAATACATTTAAATATTTTAGTATAAAATTTTTAAAATTTTCACAGGAAAACTTTTGTAAAGAAACAACAGATTTTAAATAATTGCCTGTTATTTCCAATTATTAATGCCCATGCTTCTCTGAGCTCATCCTATTCTTGTGCACCCTGAGCACTCATTTCTGAGACCACTTGAGGTTCATCTCAGACTAAGTGGAGAAAGTCTGTACCATTTTTTGCAACTCCTTGGAGAGGGTAGACATGGAGCTGGATCAGGGTCTCTTGACTGTAAAACATGTGCTTATGAAATTTGGAGAGTTTTTGAGTTGAGTTTTGGGCAGGGTGAGAGATAGGGGTTTAGTTTCATTCTGCTACATATGGATTGCCAGTTTTCCCAGCACCATTTGAGAGTTTTTCATTTTGGAAAATTTATTATTATACTATAAAATATAAAGGATATTCTTCCATTTAACTGTTTTCCCCCAATTTAACTATTTTAAATGTACAGTCATAGAACCATTTCTGAAAATTTATCTGGAAGAAATACTTATTTCCAGGTTTTTCCGTTGTTAGGCATGAATATTTTGTAAGATTTTCTAAACACTATTTGGGACAGAGAATGGGATGAGAGAATCAACAAACCTAACAGGAGAGTAGCTAAAATATTGGGTCATGATTTTTAACAGCACGTTAGAATAGCTCTGTTGAATAGTCCTAGTTTCCTTCCTAACTTTAATTCATATTATTCTTCTGTTCCCTTACTCTATGCCAGTTAAGCTGGCCTCTCTGAGTCTTCTTGAATATATCAGTCATCAGACAAGCTATGCCTCTGGATCTTTGTGTTTGCTATTCCCTCTATTTGTATTATCATTTCCTATGACATTCTCTAGGTTCTTCCCCTTATCTCCATCAGATATTTGCTTAATGGTTTTATGGTTTGAATCTTTAATATCCTCAAAAAGGTCATATGATAGGCAATTTTCAGTGGTAAAATGATTATATTATGGGAGCTATAGCTTCATCAGTGGCTTAATCCATTTAATGGATTAATAATTTGAATGGATTATGGGTGATAACTGTAGGCAGGTAGGACATGACTGGAGGAAGTAGGCCACTGGGGGTTTGGCTTAGACTATATCTTGTCTCTGACTCCCTTATCTCCTTCTCACTCTGCTTCACAGCTGGCATGAGCCAAGCAGCTTTCCTCTGTCATGCCCTCTTATCACAATGTTCTCTACCTGGACTCAGGTCAGAGCAATGGTGTCTGTTGACCATGGACAGAGACCTCTGAAACCATGAGCCCAAATAAACTTTTCTTCCTTGTAAGTTCTTTTTGGTCAGGTATTTTAGTCACACAAATGAAACATGAATGTCATTTTATCAATGAGGGCTTCCCTAACTTCCCTGTTCATAATAGAGCCCTGAGCCACACTCTATTCTCCTTTATTTTTACCTAGCATCAAACATTCTCTAATTTACTAGGTAATGTAATTATATATTTTCTCTCTCCGTATTTTATGAAAACAGGGATTCTTGTCTATTTTATTATCTGCTATATCTTTGATGCAAACAATTGTATCTGCTACATAGAAGGTACTCAAGAAATAGTTGTTGAATGAATGAATTAAATACCTTCTTGTGTAAAATATGACTGTGAGTAGATGTCATGTTTTCATTTCTAAGAAATCTCAGGAACTTTGGGGGCCTGTTACATACCTGGCATTGTGTTTGTTGCATAACATTACCTTATGCCTGATTCTGATAAAAGGTCTTCCTGTCATAAACTTGTCGCCACTCTGGATAACTTAGAAAAAAATTTCCCAGCAAATATATACCAGTGTGAGATCCCATTGTGCTGAATATTTGCTTCCTTTAAAGTGGACTTACAACTCCAAAATATACATGGATAGGGACATGAGTTTTCAATCCCCTCCTAGGAACTCAGTAGTGACATGAATGAACCACAGTATCACTACATGAAACATCTCACACAACTGATCTTCAGGAATTAAGAGCAAGCAATATATTTGTGAGAGCTGTCTAATGAAAAGGTTGAGAAAGTGTTGCTGCTGCTATTGCTGCTGCTTTTTGATTTTGGTTAATTTATTCTGGCAATTATGATATTATCACAGCCTATCTCTTAAAAATAAAATAATAGGCATTATTCAATAAAGTATGGGATATGGAAATGTCTATAGGTGAGTCTTCAACCTATATATATATATGTATATATATATATGTGTGTGTATATATATATGTGTGTGTATATATATATATATATATATATGTAAATATATTTAAAATGTCTTAAATGTGGGAAACTATAGCCCAAACTAATAATTTAGATTATATTAATTGACCCTCATTAAACTAAAAGGAAAAATCTAGCAACTGACAAAACCAGTGGTGTTAAGTGAATTTCTGGATTTCCTAATATACACAGGAGTTTTCAAAGAATCTCATTCCCCTCGTGTATCTGTTTTTTCCCAACCTTTCCTTCGGAGTATTTTTTCTGTCTATTGCTGATCTTGATTATTGTGCTTTGCTCCAGGATACTGGAGCTAATACCTTTACTTATAAATGTTCTTTTAGTTTGCCACAGCTTCCATAAAAAGTGCTATAGGTCTTGCATTCAGGTCCCTAGACATGTTAGCCTGGCCTGCTGAAACTTATAAGGTACCTCTGCCCTCTGGAACCAAGACGGGTCATTCCTACCTTCAGGGTCATTCTTGTCTTTTCTTGAAAGATATCAACAGCTACATAGTTCTACAATCCAATCCTGTAGAATCATAAAAATCTTATCATCTTCCTTCATCTTGTTACATGTCTATTACCTTCAATAGAAGTTGAAACTGGTATGACTTCATCTCTATTCCTGGATTCTCTTGAGATGACTAATTAGACACATGAGTGACACCTTTAATCTCTTCATGGTGTGATTGCCAAGCTACACCCTTCATACTTCCTCCAGAACATTCTTTCTCACTTTTTATAATATATATATAATGAAAATTTTCCAAATCTTCAAGTTCTGGTGACTTTTTACTTACAATCCTTCTTGAGTTTCTCTCCCTCCTTTCATTATAAAGCAACAGAGAAACCAGGCTGCATCTTCAGCAATTTTGCCTACAAATATCTTTTGTTAATATCCAAAATTGAAATCTAAATATTCTAATTTCTACAAAACACTAGAACTCAATTTGGTTAAATTCTTTGTCACCTTACAATAAGGGCTGCCTTTTATCCAGTTTCTAAATTTTCCTCTTTCCTAAGCCTTCACAAAATGTACTTTTAGAAACTGGAAAATCACATACAAAAATATATGAAAAAGATAGGGCACCATGATCAAGTGGTGTTCAACCGAGGGATAAAAGGTTGTTTTGAAACACAGAAATCAATAAATGTAATAATCACATCAATATACTTAAAGACAAGAATCACGTGATTAGCTCAATAGATGCAGAAAAAGCATCTGATAAAATAGTGTCAATTCATATTCAAAATACTAGAAAAACTAGAGATAGTAAGAACATACCTCAACATTTTGAAAAAGCTATATAAGCTAAACCCAAGGTCAACATCATTCTAAATGGGGAAAAATTGAAAGGATTCCTTGTAAAAACAGGAGCAAGACAGGGTTGCCCTCTTTCACCACTTCTATTCAAAATAGTCCTGGAAATTCTAGCCAGAGCAATTAGAAGAAAGAAATTAAGGGGATATGAATAGGAAAAGAGGAACTCAAACTGCACTTACTTGCCAACAACATGATTCTGTATTAGAAGACCCAAAAAACTCCACTAGAAAACTTCTAGAACTCATAAATGAATTTAGTAAAGTAGTAGGATATAAAATTAACACCCATTAATCAATTGCATTCCTATACATTGATCATGAATCAACTGAAAGAGAAATTAGGAAAATTATTCTGTTCACAATAGCCTCAAAAAAATATTTGGGAATCAACCTAACAAAAGAGTGAAAGTTCTCTACAATGAAAACTACAGAACTCTAAAGAAAGAAATTGAAGAAGACCTTAGAACTTGGAAAGACCTCCCATGTCGTTGGATAGGCAGAATTAGTATTGTCAAAATGGCCATACTACCTAAAGCACTATACAGATTTAATGCAATGCCTATCAAATTGCCAATGATGTTCTTCACAGAAAAAGCAGTCATGAATTTCATTTGGAAAATGAGTCCCAGAAGAGCCAAAGCAATCCTCAGTAAGAAAAATGAAGCAGGAGGCAGCACAATACCAGACTTTAAATTATACTACAGAGCTGTAGTAACAAAAACAGAATGGTACTGGTACCAAAACAGACATGAAGACCAAAAACACAGAATAGAAGACACAGAAACATACCCACATAAATACAGTTATCTCATACTAGACAAAGGCACCATAAACATACATTGGAAAAAAGATAACTCTTTAAGAAATGGTGCTGGGGAAACTGGAAATCCATATGTAACAAAATGAAATGTTAGATCCCTGTCTGTCACCCTATACAAAACTCAACTCAAAGTGGATCAAGGACCTAGATATTAGATCAGAGAACTTATGCCTACTAGAAGAAAAAGTAGGCCCAACTCTCCATCATGTCTGCTTAGGAACTGAATTTCTCAACAAGTCTTCTAACGCACATGAACTAAAATCAAGAATCAATAAATAGAATGGTAGCAAACTAAAAAACTTCTTGAAAGCAAAGAAAACAATCAAGAACATGAACAGAAAGCATACAGAATGGGAGAATATCTTTGCCACCTGTACCTCAGATAGAGCATTAATTTCCAGGATATATATAAAGAACTCATAAAACTTAACACCAAAAAAAATCAACCCAATCAATAAATGGGAAAAGGAACTGAACAGACCCTTCACAGAAGAAATACCATCTGTCAATAAATACATGAAAAAATGTTCAACATCTCTAGCAATTAGAGAAATGCAAATTAAAACTACACTGAGAATTCATCTTACTTCAGTCTGAATGGAAATTGTCAAGGATACAAGTAACATTAAATGTTGGTGAGTTTGTGGGCAAAAAGGTACACTCATACATTGCTGGTGGTACTGCAATTTGGTGTAACCACTCTGGAAAGCAGTATGGAGCTTCCTCAGAAAATATGAAATGGAAGCACCATTTGACCCAGTTATAGCATTCCTTGGCATATACCACAAAGACTTAAAATTAGCATACTACAGTAACACAGCCACATCAATGTTTATTGACACTCAATTCACAATAGTTAAGCTATGGAACTAACATAGGTCCCCTTCAACAGATGAATGAATAAAGAAAATGTACATATACACAATGGAATATCAGTGTTAAAAAAGAACGAAATTATGGCATTTGCTGGTAAACGTATGGAACTGGAGACTGTCATGCTAAGTGAAATAAGGCAATCCCAAAAAACCAAAGGCTATTTAATGTGCTGATGTCAACTCACAAGAGGCGGGGATAAGGGAGAAAGGGAGATTCACTGGATTAGACAGGGTGAAGTTGGGGAAAAGAGGTGGGTGGGGAATTGGAAAGACAGCAGAATGAATCAGACATAACTTTCCTATGTTTTATCTGAATACATGACCAATGTAACTCCATATCATGTACAATGGCAAAAATGGGAGGTTTTATTCCATGTATATATGATATGTCAAAATACATTCTACTGTCTTGTTTAACTAAAAATACAAATTAAAAAATTTAAAAATAAAAAAAAACAAAAAACACCAAATTTACCTTTAATATTCATATTTATACCAACAGTCTCTAAGTTAATCTAGACTTTTTCTAACATGCACTGCAAAACCCTTCAGTTCCTCATTACCCAGTTACAAAATCACTTCCACATTTTAATCGTTTTTTTTATGGTAGCACTCCACTTCATGATATGAAAATTCATGTTAGTCTGGGTTCTCCAGAGAAATAGAATTAGCAGTATGTAGATGAATGAATGAACAGATAGGTAGATAGATATTAAGGAATTAGCCTACAAGGTTATGGAGGCTTCTTGAGTCAAAAAATGACAGGGTAGGACGAAAGGCTCGAGACATAAGGAAGAGTTGTACTTCAAGTGCAATGTCAATTTGTTAACAGAATCGCTCTTGCTCTGGGAGGTCAGTCTTTGTTCCAGTAAGTCCTTCGACTGATTGAGTGAAGCCCACTCATATTATGGAGAGTGATCTGCTTTATTAAAAGTCCACCAATTTAAATGCTAATTCTCCCCCCCCCCAATAAAAAACCCTTTATAGAAACATCCATAATAACATTCGATCAAATATCTGGAAATCTTGGCTTAGTTAAGTTGACATATAATATAACCATCACAAATACTTTCAGCCAATATTACCTGGGAATTGCCTCAGCTGTGGAAACTCTCTAAGTAAACAGAAACAAAGGGAAGCCCTAAGACAGTCCTTCACAGAGCTTCCAGAGGAGTTGAAACAGATGACTATAATTATTTGAGAGATAGGTCTGTACTGTTCACTCTGGCTCTCTGCCACCTGCACTAGGAATCTGCATGGCTGCTGATGATCTGGGGAATGATGATGGCAAGAGAGTTATTTAAAATGCCATAGCACTCTCTCCACAACACTGCATTTTCTTTCTTCATTGAAATTTAAATTTTGACTACATTCAAGAGTTCTGTGAATCTGACAGTTTTTTTGCTAGCTTACTTGCTTTTATAGAGACAGGGCCCTGAAACTCAACACTCTGACATTTTTAGTGACACCACTTCCCTAAATTAAACAATTTTTGTAGATCCCTAAAATATCATAAGTCCTAGGTACTGTCTCCACTGTATTTAATGGATAAACTCACCATGGACCAGCTTCAGTAGTTCGAAAAATGGGGATTGCATTCTCAGCTCTTCCCTCATCTCTATGATCTTTGACCATAGAACTAACTATTCTGAGACCCACTTTTCTTCTTTTCATTTGGTTCTCAGAATTAAGATTTCAAAGAGATAATTTGTGAAAGTGCCTAGCCCAATACAGGTTTTCAAAAATCTAGTTCCAAATCCCTCCCCTTAGGTTCAAATATTTCTTGAACATTATATTTTCTCTCTTATAGGAAATCATCTGCTGCTTTTTCCACAGGGGAAATTGGTAGCTGGGAATAACTGAATAAATTACCCCTTGAAGAGTGTTTGTGGCTCATAAAGGACACTCATTAATTCACAGGATTTAAATCTCAATGGAATTGAAAGTTACATTCCTTCTAGGAGGGGTGTACTTTGTAAAGAAGGACTAGTCTGATCTTTTCAAATGCGTGAGAAATTGACAAATGCTTTTAATGAAGGAGGATCTCTAGCAGATGCCTCATCTAGATAATACTTTTTTCATCAAAGGATATGATATTTGACAAGTTAGACCACTAAAAGATGAATTTGTATATATTAATTCTCTGTAGGTAGGGAATCATGAAATTTGGGAAATGTCAAAATTTTGCTGTGTTCATCCATGAACCAGAAAAATGAAGGTGATGTGAAAATAATTTTCAAAATTGAACTTACAGTAAGTCAATATAATTATTAATTTACATATCAACCATTATGATATTAGCTATTAGTAAAATAAATGCTACCCACAAAGTATTAGCCCCCAAACTGTATTAACACAAGAAATTTGTCTTATGTTTATTCCATCAGCCTTTTTGAGAGTAGACTTTCACTACCAAGTTTCTCTCAACACAAATAATGTAAACACAAAATTTTAAATTCTCAGGTCCAAGGCTACGTATCATTTTTGTGAAATTTGTATATTTATTTATACCAGGCTTTGTTAAACAACAACAACTTCAAGGCAGCTTAAAAAGATAGGGGCTTGAGGTTTTCAAGATGGCAGACTAGAGGGTGGCTGCATTTCATGTCGCTCCAGGACTCAGGATTCAAGAAGATAAGGTTTTGATAGACTCGGAACCAACTCAAAGCTGCTGGATGAGTCTCTCCCATTGGGGAGGCGTCCCTGATGGGGCGGTAGTTCCGGAACGCAGGGAAATTTGTGAAGAAGAGTTGCCCAATGAGACACCCCCCCACCCCCGCTAGAGCAGTGAACTCAGACAACTAGGAGCATTGTAGAGGAGGACCACTCAGCAAGTTGCTTGGACTCCGTGTGACTGCCCTGGGACCCCAGGAGGCTACTTGGAGGAGGGGTCACACAGCCAGACGATTAGGCGCAGAGCACGGTCCCAGGACCCTAGGCGGCTCCTCAGTGGAGGAGCCGCACAGAGAGATGGTTAGGGGCAGAGCGGAGGTTCCAGGACTGAGGGCAGGTTCTCTGAGCAGGGGCGGCCTAATGAGATGCTTCGGTGTAGGGTGAGGTTCCTGGGCCCAGGAGGTAGGTCCAGGTCCCCGGGAAAGTTGCAGAGGAAGGCGGTAATTCTGGATTGAGGGGAACCTCTAGGAGGGCAGCAGACCAGTGACACGTCCCCATTGGGTGAGCCTTCCCTGCCATGCGAGGCTTTCCCACAAGGGCGGTAGAACCAAAGACACAGGAGCAAACAGGCCTTGCCTCAGCCCGCAGCCTAGTTCCACTTTGGATGACCATTGGTCAACAAGTGGAGGCGCCTCTGCTCACTAGCAGGGAATATACCCCACCTGAGGGTCACCACCCCTAGAGAGGCAGCTTTCTCGTGGAGCACCGCATTATCAACTTCCTCCAAGACTTCAGGCTACTGAAGGCTAGGAGGGGATATACTAGAAATCCTCAGGGACTCTATAGGTCAATAGAGGAAATCTGCAATATAGCAGCGATCCCCTGATACCTGAGCAATATGAGAAAACAAGGGAAGAAAATGTCCCAAACAAATCTAGTCGTTACATCAATAAAATCCAATGACAGCATGGCAGAAGAAATGTCAGAAAGGGAGTTCAGAATGTACATAAATAAAATGATCAGAGAAGCAAACGATGAGATGAAAGAGCAAATGCAGGCATTGAAGGATGAGATGAAAGAGCAAATGCAGGCATTGAATGACCGCACCAGTCGACAGTTAAAAGAGCAAATACAGGAAGCAAAAGATCATTTCAATAAAGAGTTAGAGATATTGAAAAAAAAACAAACATAAATCCTTGAAATGAAGGAAACAATAAACCAAATTAAGAACTCCATAGAAAGCATAACCAATAGGATAGAAAACCTGGAAGACAGAATCTCAAATATTGAAGACAAAATATTTAATCTTAAAAACAAAGTTGACCAAACAGAGAAGATGGTAAGAAATCATGAACAGAATCTACAAGAATTATGGGATATCATGAAAAGGCCAAATTTAAGAATTATTGGGATTGAGGAAGGCTTAGAGAAACAAACCAAAGGAATGAACAATCTATTCAATGAAATAATATCAGAAAATTTCCCACTTCTGAAGAATGAAATGGAAAATCAAGTACAAGAGGCTTATAGGATGCCAAATACACAAAATTACAACAGACCCACACCAAGGCACATTATTATGAAAATACCTAACATACAAAATAAAGACAGGATTTTAAAGACTGCAAGAAAAAAGAATCAAATTACATTCAGGGGGAAACCAATACAGATATCAGCAGATTTTTTCAATCCAGACCCTAAAAGCTAGAAGGGCCTGGAACACCATTATTCAAGCCCTGAAAGAAAACGGTTGCCAAGCAAGAATATTATACCCAGCAAAACTTACCCTCGGATTTGACGACAAAATAAAATTCTTACATGATAAACAAAAGCTAAAAGAATTTACAAAAAGAAAGCCGTCACTAGAGAATATTCTCAGCAAAATATTCCATGAGGAAGAGATGAAATACAATGATGCAAATCAGCAAAGGGAGGAACTATCCTAAAAAATAGTCAAATAAAGGAGAAACCAAGACATGTCAAAAAAAAAATGAGCCAAATGACCGGGAATACAAATCATATCTCAATAATAACCCTGAATATTAATGGCCTGAACTCATCAATCAAAAGACAATAGACTGGCAGATTGGACTGAAAAGAAAGATCCAACAATATTCTGCCTGCAAGAGACTCATCTCATAGAAAAAGATACCCATAGACTAAAGGTGAAAGGATGGGAGAAAACATACCATGCACATGGACACAGCAAGAAAGCTGGAGTATCCATCCTCATTTCAGATAATGTGGACTTCAAGCCAAAGTTAGTCAGAAGGCATAAAGAAGGACATTTCATACTGCTTAAGGGAAGCATAAATCAGCAAGACATAACAATCATAAATATGTATGCCCCAAACATTGGCCCATCCATGTACATCAAACAAATCCTTCTCAATTTCAGAAGTCAAATAGACCACAACACAATAATACTAGGTAATTTTAACACACCTGTCTCACCACTGGACAGATCTTCCAAACAAAAATTGAACAAAGAAACCATAGATCTTAATAACACAATAAATAATTTAGACTTAGTGGATATTTATAGAATATACCATCCAACAAAGAGTGAATCCACTTTCTTCTCAGCAGCACATGGATCCTTCTCTAAAATAGACCATATATTGTGCCATAAAGCTACTCTTAGAAAATACAAGAAGACAGAGATACTACCTTGTATTCTACCAGATCATAATGGATTGAAATTAAAAATAAATGACAGAATAAAAAACAGAAACTACTCCAAAACCTGGAGATTAAAAATATGCTATTATATGATGAATGGATTATGGAAGATATCAGGAGGGAAATAAAAAAAATTCTTAGAGGTAAGCGAGAACAAAGAAACCTCATATCAAAATCTCTGGGACACTATGAAAACAGTACTTAGAGGAAAATTTATTTCATGGAATGCCTTCAATAAAAGAAGAAAGAATCAACAAATAAATGACATAACCTTACAGCTGAAAGCCCTAGAAAAAGAAGAACAGAGCAACACCAGAAGTAGTAGAAGACAGGAAATAGTTAAAATCAGAGCTAAAAATCAATGAAATTGAAACAAAAGAAACAATTGAAAAAAATGAAAAATAAATAGTTGGTTCCTTGAAAAAATAAACAAAATTAATAAACCCTTAGCCACACTAACAAAGAGAAGTAGAGAGAAAACTCAAATTACTAAAATTTGGAATGAACAAGGAAATATCACGATAGACAAGAGTGAAATACAAAACATAATCAGAAGTTATTTTGAAAATCTCTACTCCAACAAAATAGAAAATCTCGAAGATATCAATATATTTCTAGAGACATACGAATTACCTAAACTGAATCAGGAGGACATACACAATTTAAATAGACCCATTTCAAATAATGAAATAGAAGAAGTCATCAAAAGCCTACCAACGAAGAAAAGTCCGGGACCAGATGGGTTCTCAGTCGAGTTCTACAAAATCTTTAAAGAAGAGCTCATTCCAATACTTCTAAAAATATTCCATGAAATAGAAGAGGAGGGAAGCCTCCCAAACTCATTCTATGAAGCCAATATCACCCTGATACCTAAACCAGACAGAGACACATCGAGGAAAGAAAATTTCAGACCAATATCTTTAATGAACATCAACGCAAGATTCTCAACAAAATCTTAGCAAATCATATACAAAAATATATTAAAAAGATAGTGCACCACGATCAAGTGGGTTTTATCTCAGGGATGCAAGGTTGGTTCAACATCAGGAAATCAATAAATGTAATTCATCATATCAACAGACTTAAAGTCAAGAATCACATGATTATTTCAATAGATGTAGAAAAAGCATTTGATAAAATACAGCATCCCTTCATGCTCAAAACATTAGAAAAAAAAAGGGATAGTGGAAACATTCCTTAACATTGTAAAGGTCATCTATGCTAACCCCATGGCTAATATCATTCTAAATGGTGAAAAACTGAAAGCATTCCCCCTAAAAACTGGAACAAGGCAAGGATGCCCACTTTCACCACTTCTATTCAACATTAGCCTTGAAACTCTAGCCAGAGCAATTAGACAGACCAAAGAAATTAAAGGGATACAAATAGGAAAAGAAGAGCTCAAACTATCCCTATTTGCTGATGATATGATTATATACTTAGAGGAACCAGGAAATTCCACCAGAAAACTTTTAGAACTCATAAGTGAATTCAGTAAAGTAGCAGGATATAAGATTAATGCTCATAAATTCAATGCATTTTTATACATAAGTGATGAATCTTTGGAAAGAGAAATTAGGAAAACTACCCCATTCACAACAGCTTCCAAAAAAATAAAAATACTTGGGAATCAATCTAACAAAAAGGTGAAAGACCTCTACAATGAGAACTATAGAACACTAAAGAAAGAAATTAAAGAAAACCTTAGAAAATGAAAAGATCTCCCATGTTCTTGGATAGGCAGAATTAATATTGTCAAAATGGCCATACTACCAAAAGTGCTATACAGATTCAATGCAATTCCAATTAAATCCCAATGACGTACCTTACAGAAATACAGCAAGGAATCTTGAAATTCATCTGGAAGAATAAGAAACCCAGAATAGCTAAAGCAATCCTTAGCAGGAAGAGTGAAGCAGGGGGTATCGCAATACCAGATCTTCAACTATACTACAAAGCAACAATAACAAAAAGGACATGGTATTGGTACCAAAATAGACAGGTAGATCAATGGTACAGAATAGAGGACACAAACACAAACCCAAATCAATACAATTTTCTCCTACTAGACAAAGGGGCCAAAAATATGCAATGGAGAAAAGATAGCCTCTTCAACAAATGGTGCTGGGAAAACTGGAAATCCATATGCAGTAGAATGAAACTAAACCCCTATCTCTCACCCTGCACAAAACTCAACTCAAAATGGATCAAGGACCTTGGAATCAGACCAGAGACTCTGCATCTTATAGAAGAAAAAAAAAGTAAAGAAATAAAAACTTAAAATTGTTTAATAAGAAGAAAGAAAATCTACACTATAATATGCATATAGTATTGAAATCTCCCAGTATTCAGTAGCCTGAGGCATGAGAGGTACCTGACAATGAGCTTGAAGCCTCCAGCACGCGTCTCAGGATGGGATTTGCCCCACCTAAAGATCAGAGCTTCGGCTTCCAGGATTATCCAAGATGGCTACTCTGGCTTTGAAATGTGTTGGCGAATGGGGAGCTGCAGCTCGGGGTGTGGCCGTCATCAGCTGGAGGTCCTGGTGGCAGGGTGCAGTTGGTCTGGCAGGGGTCCTGGAGGTCTGGTGTGTTTGGTGTGGTTGTGGGATCCTGGAGGCCGGGTGCAATCACTTGGTCTGGGGTCCCGGTGATAGGGCACAGTCAGTTGGTCTGGGGGTCCTGGTGGCAGGGAGCAGTCAGTCGATGTGAGGGCCCTGGAGGCCGGGAGTGATTGGTTGGGCTGAGGGATCCTGGAGACAGGGCTCAGTCAGTCCGGTCAGGGGTCCTACGGGACCTGGCTGTTGTCTCAAAATGGTGGCAGCCACATGTAATCAAACCTGCAGGTACTGTGACAGAGAACTTCAAGGCAACAGCAGGCAGTTGGCACTTCACTGGCGGTCTGCGGTCAGTCTGCTGGCAGCTGTAGGACGATCGGGAGGTGAACCTCGGGTGGTTGGTGATGGGTAGGTGTAAGGCAGGCGATGGACAGGCAAGAGGCAGGCAAATGGCAGATGATAGGCGCCTGACAGTGAGCAATCTGCACTCAAAAAGGCATCGATATGCTGGCAGACTGCAGGTCATCACAGCAGACAAATGGGGTAAACAGCAGGGGATCAATAAGCAGCAAAAACTGCCTCACCAAGAAACAGATATCCTCTGCTTGAAACCGGAGTTACAAAGTGACAAGGAACGCAGCTTCCCTCTAGTCTGCCATCTTGGATCCCCTTATAGAAGAAAAAGTAGGTCCAAATCTTCAACATGTCGTCATAGGATCAGACTTCCTCAGCTGGGCTCCCATAGCACAAGAAAGAAAAGCAAGAACCAATAACTGGGATAGATTCAAACTAAAAAGTTTTCTTTCAGCAAAGGAAACTATCAGCAATGTGAAGAAAGAGCCTACAGAGTGGGAGAAAATCTTTGACACTCATACTTCAGATAGAGCGCTAATCTCCAGAATCTATAAAGAACTCAAAAAACTTTATACCAAGAATACAAGTAACCCAATCAACAAATGGGCTAAGGAAATGAATAGACACTTCACAGAAGAGGATCTACAAGCAATTGACAGATATATGAAAAAAGGTTCAACATCTCTACTAATAAGAGAAATGCAAATCAAAACCACCTTAAGATTCCATCTCACCCCAATTAGAATGGCATTTATCAAGAATACTGGCAACAACAGATGTTGGCGAGGATGTGGAGAGAAAGGTACACTCATACATTGCTGGTGGGGTTGCAAATTAGTGCAGCTACTCTGGAAAGCAGTGTGAAGATTCCTTAGAAAACTTGGAATGGAACCACCATTTGACCCAGCTATCCCACTCCTTGGCCTATACCCAAAGGACTGAAACCTCTGAGATAGGCTGTAAATAGCCTGGAGAGGAGCCTTTACTAATTGAGCCCTTTGTCAGATCCATTCACTCTCTGTTTATTTCTAGCCTCTCAGTAGGAGGGCTGGTACTTAATTTGTTGCCCAATGGGCCACAGATAAGACATGCTTGGAATGGAACCACCATTTGACCCAGCTATCCCACTCCTCGGTTTACACCCAAAGGACTTAAAATCAACATACTACAGAGATGCAGCCACATCAGTGTTCATTGCTGCTCAATTCACAATAGCCAGATTGTGGAACCAACCCAGATGCCCTTCAATTGATGAATGGATAGAGAAACTGTGGTGTATATATACAATGGAATATTACTCAGCCATAAAGAATAATAAAATTATGGCATTTGCAGGCAGATGGATGAAATTGGAGAATATCATGCTAAGTGAGATAAGCCAATCTCAAAAAACCAAAGGACGAATGATCTCCCTGATAAGCGGATGATGACACATAGTGGGAGGTGGGAGGGGGGCAAGAATGGAGGAAGGAGGGACTGTATAGAGGGAAAAGACGGGTGGGAGGGGTGGGGGGGAGGAAAAAATAACAGAATGAACCAAACATTATTATCCTATATGAAAGTATGACTACACGAATGGTATGCCTTTGCTTCAAATACAAACAGAGCAACAGTATGTATCCCAATTTTGTACTAAAAATAAATTTTAAAAAAGGATAGGGGCTTGATGAAATTTTAGTTAAGGTGATGGAACTGTACATAAAGAAAAATAAGGTAGAACTAAGATTGAAGTTGAGTGAGAAATGAGGGTGAATTTGGTATTTAACAACACAAGTAATGCTTCATACTCCCCTGTACAATCTAGCTGAATAATCTTCCAGCCATGAGTTTCTGAACACTCCATTATTCAGAAACTCTTGAGAGAACCTATTTTACTTTTGGCTATCTGTTGTCACTGGGAAGAAATTTTTCTTAGGGTTACCATCATATAATTCAGTAACTAAATCTTGGCTAATTTAGTCATACTCCCCCCCAATACTACTCTACTTGGCATTCTAATTCAATTAATATTTATTGAGAGTTCAATAAATGTCAAAAACTGTATTGGCATATTATATTATTTAATTCTTAAATGACTTTACTAAGTGAAATTTTTTAAAAGTCTCCCTGTCACAAATCAAAAAAAGGTTTAAAGTAGCTAAATGACTTGGCTTCAGTGACCCTAAAACAAATGAGTGTGAGTGGTTATTTGAACCCAGTCTTCTGAATCTGAATCCATTGCCTGTCTCATTGCATATTACCTCCCCATGATATATAGGGTTTTCTCTCCCCTTGTAGCATTATGAGTTACATTAGTACTTGGTAGTTTACTTCCAGTTACTGAGTAAGATATGTTACATAGAAGTGAATTCAAGGAAAATTTCGGGATCACCTACTGACTTTATTGGATATAAGATGCAGAAATATATAAGGCCAGGATTTTCTCTTTCTCTGGGATGGAAATAGGCTCTGCCCCACCCAACCTCTTCAACAATCTATCAGCTGTGAAAGAGAGAAACATTATGTGGAGTATATACAGTCAAATAAAAATTACTTCCTTAGCTACTTTATGCAGCATTTCAGGATACAGAAGAGCTTGATGACTCTTCTACCTATACCTGTTTTTTATATTTATAGGTTCACCATTTCATGGTAATTGAAAATTAAAGGAACCAAATAAAGCCCTTGTTTGCTTAGGCCATTACATAAATGAAGGAAAAAGAGCACACAGCACACTTCCTTCTTCTCCATCTCTTTGGGGTTACATTGTACCTATGCTTTCATTTTTTTCTAACAAATATCCTTTACATTTGTATCTAGCTGGTGAGGTGAGATTGATGTGCAGCTAATACTTTGAAAAGAAGTACACAATTAGATTTCCTATCTATACTGTTCTATCTTTCACGTGCCAATTAAAGGTGGACAAATAAAAAATTTAAAAGATTTTATGAAATCTTCTTCCAGAACCTTGTCATAATATGCTTAAGAATGATATGAAGGGCATCTAGGTTGGTTCCGCAATCTAGCTATTGTGAATTGAGCTGCTATAAACACTGATGTGGCTGCTTTACTGTAGTATGCTAATTTTAAGTCCTTTGGGTATAACCAAAGAGTGGGACAACTGAGTCAAAAGGTGGGTCCATTCGAAGTTTTCTGAGGATTCTCCACACTGCTTTCCAGAGTGGCTGCACCAATTTGTAACTCCACCAGCAATGTAAAAGTGTGAATCGACATCATGTACAACCATAGAAACAAAATGATGTACCCCATTTGTGTACAATGAATCAAAATGCAGTCTGTAAAAAATAAAAAAATAAATAATTAAAAATATTTTAAAAATAAATAAATTAAAAGAATGATATGAAGTACTCATTGAAAAACGGAAGAAAATGCACCAAACATCTAGTGAGGTTCTGCCAATAATTGTGTATTCTAGAATAGCAGATAAATAGGGAATCCTTTTTGACTTTTCCATAGTATGATTGATCCTTGCTACTCCCAGACATCTTTTTACCAAGTGCTTATCTTAAATTGAGGTATAAGATCAATCTTTACTGATCCCAAGTGTTATGGGTCAATTATCACATACTTAAAGTTTTTAATCCTCCTTCATCTCAATTAAAAGGTCCTTAAAAAATTAGATTTGTAATGAAAAACTATTGGGCTTTATTTCAATTTGAAGGCTCTTTTCATTAATCTCACCATGATCTCAGTTTGACTTTCTTTGTATCCCTGTTTCGAAACTAGCCCCTCTGAATCGGGTTTTGCTTTCTTGCTTTCCTGTCTTTCAGTTCAAATATTCATCAGGAGTCTATGGCCCAGCCGAGCATTTTGGTCTTGTTGGAATCTCACAGATTCTCTCCCTCTGTGTCTCACTCCCAGTTCTCTCGGGTACTACCCTATTACCTAATGTCACACTTGGATTACTGTACAGATCCTGTGTTTTATCTCCTTCCTTGCCTAGTCTTCCAACTTCACACTAAAATTATTTTTATGAGCATGTTAGACTCATGAAAGACCATCAGAGACCATCCAGTCCAATTTCTTATTTTCTTTTGTGCTTAGAAATATTTCATGACCCCTGTCATATTCTATTTTGTGCTATTATGGCAGAATACCTGAGACTTGACTGGGTAATTTGTAAAGAACAGAAGTTTATTTCTCACTGTTCTGGAGGTTGCAAAGCCCAAAACCAACATGCTGGCATATTTGGTGTCTGTTAAGGGCTTGGTCTCCATTTCCAGGATGTTGACTTGAATGCTTATTCTTGGGGTGGAGAGAGGGGTGATGAAAACTATTCCTGACATGTCATAAGCACTGATGAGAACGAAGCCACATACACAACTCCTTTGTGTAGTGACATTAATCCATTTGTGAGGGCAGGAGTCTCATGATCTAAGCATCTCCCACTAGGGCCTACCTCCCAACACTGTTGCATTGAGAATTAAGTTTCCAACATATGAATTATGGAGGGCACAAATATATTCAAACCATAGCAACCCCTGCTTCCTGACAGAACAAGACTCTAGTTTTGTTTATCAAAGTCCTCCATGCTCCATTTATGGAAAGCCCACCCTTACTCTATCCCTGACTCACCCTTCCCCAGGAGCTCCTCCTAGAAACCTCTAACCCTCTTATATTCTGGCCACAAATTATCTAACCTTAGAGCCCAATCGCACCAAACCTCTTCCTAGTTCTTTCCTTCTCTTAGAATACATACAGTCTTTCTTTTTCCCCTTATCAGAATAGCACTTCTCAGGTTAGGTTGAACTGAGGTTTGATCATAGTTATTGGTCTGATGACCTGTAGGAGTGATGGGTATAAATGCTTGGAGAAGGGGCTTATTGTCTTGCAAGGCAGAGAACTAAATATTATCTTCAAGCAAGAAAAGGATGCATGCTAGCCATTAATTGTTAGAAGTGTGTTAAGCTGTCACATTTGTCAAAAAATAAGTAATCACACTCAAGTTAAAATTTGGATTTCATATAAACTATTTTTAAGTGTAATATTCCATGGACATATTTATACTAAAATTATCTCATTATATGAAGTTTAAATTTAACTAGTCATCCTGTATTTTATCTGGCAATTCTAGAGTTCAGAGGTGCAGGGAAGGTGTGATGAATATGAAGAGATGAAAATCCCCTTATATGCTACCAATGATGCCTTTGATTTAGTCAGCTTTTTGCTGCTGTGAACAAAAGATCTGACAGTAACAGTTTTAAGGAGGAAAAGTTTATTTTGGGGCTCATTCTTTCAGAGGTCTGAGTCCACAGACAGTGAATTCCATTTCTCAGGGCCTGAAGCCTGAGGCAGGGGAAAGCCGCTGGGGACATGGCATCAGGAAGCAGAGAGAGAGAGAGCTCTCCTCACCACCACAAAATATAAACCCCAAAGGCAGGCCCTTAATGACACACCTCCTCCAGCCACACCCTATCTGCTTTCAGTTACCACTGGATTAATCTCTATCAGGGGATTACCACACTGATTAGTTTAAAGTTCCTGTAACCCAATCATCTCACATCTGAAACTTGTATTCTCACACATGAGATACCATGTGTTAGATATATGGAGGATACCATATATCTAAATCATAACACCTTCTAACTTTTATATTTTTCCTTAAATTGGTGATTGTCTCAGCATTTCATTGTCTATCTCCAAAGCAACAATGACAGAAAGGCAGCAGTTTCATGTAATTGCTATGTCCTCTGATCCTCTCAACTACTTGAGATATTACACATGCATGTATATTCCTGTCCACTAGTATCACTGGTGAAAGTTTTAAAAATTCCAGTGCCATAGCATGACAGGAACTACCTACTATTAGTATTTTACCTTTTACAAATGAGAGAATCCATATTGCCTGCTCCAACCCCTCCCCCACTTTGCATCTCTTTCCTAAGACCATTCCTTGTACCTCCTGTCTTTGTTAAGATTCTGAGAAGAAATTATGAGGTAGGGATTTGATGAAGACAATTTAAAGGGGTAGCTCAAAAGAAAACTACTTGTGAGGCAATGAGGGAAGGAGTAGCAGAGAAATGAAACTATGATACAGTGAAAACAATAACCACAGCTCATCCCAAAGGCAGTACTTTAACTAGAATAGCCTTTTGGAGGTGTGCAAAATTGAAGGTGTAGGCCTGGTCTTAGGAATAGCAGTTCCCTTAGACAAGGACAATTCTCCAGAAATTGGAGAAATGATTGCCTCTCACCTGAAACGTGTGTGAGAGGTGGAGGATGTTTTGGACAGCACAATACAGCATCCAATACAACATATTTAATTAGATCTCCATTGGCCCTTTTATCTATTACTTCTATCAACCTTTAATATAATTAAAAATTGTCTTCACTTTCCTCTTATCTTCCTTACCATTTTTATCACAGTGTTTCTTCTATCTTCCAAGATTCATGTAATTTTTTTGTAATTGTTTTCTTCCATCATTTTTTGTTCACACCCTTCTGTTGACAGTTTCTGGGTTGTTTTTCTGATTCATTCTGTGTTTCAAAGGTTTAAATGTTTTCTTCCTTTCAGCCCATTTAAAAATTACTAGGTCAGAGTTTCCATCTGCTTTTTCTGCATTTTCTGATGTTCATATTCCACAGGTCTTGTCATCTAATGTGTTAATCTCACCTTTATATGTTTATTTCGGTGCTGTAATACTTTCTGAGATCTGCTTTCTCTAGATTCTTCTCCTACCCTCTAACATGAATTTTACATTTTCCCTTACCTTTCTGCTCTGTTCAATTTTATTTCTGAAACTAGAAGCTTCCTTTTCTATATAGATTTGTCCTGGAGGAAAATATATGCTGGATGGTCCTGAGATCCCCATGGACTTAGTTCACCACAGTTCTCTTTATCTTTTTATGATCCTATGCAATTTTCTTCACTTACCTGTATTTCAGAAACTATAATGACTTCTACTGTTTCAATTTCTCTCAAGCATATTTTCCTCTTTTGGCCATATAAACAAGAGGAATTGTTTTGGTTTATTGCAGAGATGAGATGCTCGAAAATGTTTTTTTTTTTTTGCTTGAGCAAATGAATGAAGATTTTAGTTAAGTGGGTAAACTAGAAAATGAAAAATTAATGACAGAGGCAGGCAATCTATTTTGGCTATATTAAGTTTGAGGTGTCTGCTAGCCACATGGATGTATTAAAGAGATGCAACTTTGAACTGAGAGATATTGATCAGCCCTTCCTGAATGCCATCTTCCCCTTCCTTGTTACACCCATCATCCTTCATCATTCCTGTTGTAGCCTTTATCAAATTCATATCACAATTACCTGTTTATTGGTCCATTTCCTCTGTTGGACTGTGTGGGCTTCTTGTGGAACAGAACCTATGTTCATTTCTTCCTCAGGTTCCTTTCTGGCACAATGCTAATAGCTATTATTTGCTCAATGCATGCATATAACAGGACAGCCAATTATAATTTTTTCTAAAACTCCAATTTTTGAAAACTATTTTTCAAATTAAGCCTGTTTGTTCCCTCTACTATCTAGTTCAGGGAACATCTCTAAAGTTGGGTACTATTATTTACTTGTTCTGAATACTGTCTTCAATATATTTGCCTCAGATCATATGTGAATTTATGTCTGGATATTGGTCTTTCAAACCAAAGATGTAATACATTCCCCAACATTGTTTTCACATGCAATATCTTTAACGATTTCTCCTCAAATAAGTCTTTGTATTGTCTTCCATACTCTGTGCAGAATTTTTTTAACTTTTAATATTGAATTTCATCTTAATAGATTCAGCAATCAACTCCAAAAGTGGAGATCACTTTGTATACTGTGTGTGTGGGGGGGTGGGTAGATGGATGTGTGTGTGTGTGTGTGTGTATGCCTTGATTTAGATACATTCTTTCCTCCAGATGCTAAGAGGGAGAAGATGGGAGCAGAGCAAATATGCAAAAGTTGGGTTCCAAGTGCTTGTCACCAGCTTCAACCATAAAATTAAATTTTCTGGGTTAACAAAAAATTTACTTTTGTCAAAAATGTTTATCCTAAAATCTTTGAAAATTGCTTTTCTTGAGCAAGCCTAAGGTGACTTCCTTTAGACTGTAATCAATACCACACCCTAATCACTCCAATAGCACCCTACCCAATTTAAATGTTTTTTTCTAAATTTGCATGATTCATCCACTATAATGTTATGTATTGCTAATTTTAATGGAACATTGTATCTGTACATTTTGAGAATGTCACAGTAATTTGGAATCTTAGTGAATATTTTTGATATGTAATGTTGAATTCCCCAACAGATTTAAACAAAAAAAGATTTATTTTTAAAAAAAATTTGTAATTGTAGATGGACAGAATACCTTTGTTTATTTTTATGTGGTGCTAGGGATCGAACCCAGTGCCTCACACGTGCTAAGCAAAGTGCCTCTGCCACTGAGCTACAGCACCAGCCCCCCAAAAAGATTTCTGTATAAGAATTTATCAATTCTAAAAATGTTAACAATTCAATTATCTTGTCTTGCATTTTCTATACAAAAATGTTGCATTTGTGTGTGTGTGCTCAGAAAAGACAATTTGACAATTTTGTGTCTTGGCTCTTCTCACTCTCCTTTCACTAGTATATCAAATATGGTCTTAAAAGGGGGTGATGCTATAACATAAAATGATCTTATACTAACAGTCTCTTGAAAGAAAAAAATATTTGGGGACCATCTAACTCTTTGGGACTATTTATTCAACTAGGCATAAGCCCAACAAATAATATCATGCTTTAGCACATATCTACCATTTTATTTAAATTTCAAATATAAAATCTAACTATGAAATGGCTTGCCTAAATGCAGATATATCACCATTAAAATTTACTTACTTTTTGACTAGGTTTAGCACATGAAGGGACTACTATAGCCTATTTTCCCTATTCCCAGTAACTCTGTTGGATTCTGATGGCATTCTCAAGATCATGCTGCAACTTGATGGTACAACTGGAATCCAACACTGGAATTTGAAGTCCCAGGCCATTACACTTTCTATTATACTACACTGATGCTCAAATGCTTATGGGAGTTGCTGATGATAGAAAAAGGAGCACCAGAATAAAAAATTCATCAAAATCAAACATTTTAACAGTAATAAAACCTCATGGGCCCCATTGCAATTTTCCCTTCTTTAGTTTCAAGTATTTAGCTGGTCATATTTTTCTAAGCTATCACTAAGCTCAAGACAAAGTACCAACTTCTACTAGACAAGATGTAAAAGCAATGAAATTATTATAGCTTTATGGTGTGATCTCCCCAGAAATATTAAGTACAAACTTTTTAATTATTGCCCCTTCCCTCTGAGATCAATCATCTATGGATGGAAAATGATCATTTAAATAAAACAATGTGTAGAAATTAGAACACTTTAATATAAACACTTCCAGAATATAGAGTGATTTTGTATCAGCACTTTTTGAGAACTTTTTAAAAAGTATATGTCATCTAAGTTTGTTATAGACTATTTAATTTTTCACTTTCAGAACTAGAAAATACAAAAATACACTGCAAATTAGATTTAACAAAGAAAAAATCAGTGTAAATTGTTTCATACATTTTCTTTTAAGAAAACTAAGAAACATGAACAAGCACACCAATAATAAAATACCACCAACACTAACACAAACCCAAAAAGGAATGGATTCTGCAATGCCTTTTCTCCCACAGGCCTGACCGTGCTTAGTTTCCAAGAACAACTAGGATCACGTGAGTTCAGGGTGGTATGGCTGTACACTGCAACTCTTGATAATTCTCTCATTAAAAAATAAATTATCTCTCATTGGTAAAAAATTCACTGTCACAGCAATCTGATGGACAAAGTAGAGACAACCTCATTCAGGGAAATTACATTAGATGTAAGATACATGTAAAAAGCTTTCTTTCTTTTCTTTCTTTTTTCTTCTTTTTTTAGAAAATTGAGGGAAAGTAATATGAAGAAAAGGTATACTGAATACTTTCACTTTTACAGAGATTACATTAACTGTCCATGTGAAAAATCAAATAATTATTTAATAAAACTAAACTTTTCAACCATTTCTTCAATCTTAAGGGAACAAAATCAGAAAATTTGAAATTTAAGAGCAGACTCATAACTCTTCTTATTTAATAGGTTTCCTTTTCTCTTATGTTCTTCTTGTGTTCTTATGTTCTTGTTTCTCAGAGGTTAGGTTTAGTTTTTTTGGTTCCTTTTTCAATTAAATTTCAAGTTTTAGAAAAAGGAAGAAAGGAAGGAAAGAAGGAAAGAGAAAGAAAGAAAGAAAGAAAGAAAGAAAGAAAGAAAGAAAGAAAAGAAAGAAAGAAAGAAAGAAAGAAAGAAAGAAAGAAAGAAAGAAAGAAAGAAAGAAGAAAGAAAAGAAAAGAAAAGAAAAGAAAAGAAAAGAAAGAAACCAGTTTCCCTTAACTGGCTGTATCTACCTTTCCTTTTCATCTGATGCTCTTGTGTTTGTCTAATTTCATCTTCTTAATGGATTTCTTCTTTAAAATCTAAGAGCAGATTCATTCCAAAATACTGACTCTTCTGTTTTCTTCCATAGGTTTGATTTTCTCTTCTGTTCTTCTTTCTGAAAGACTGGACATAGGCTTTTAGTGTGCTTCTTCTTTCAGTTCATTTTTAGTTTTTACACACAAAACAACTAAGCTTCCTGCACCAACAATGACCATATCAAACTCTCCTTTTCTTCACTGGATTCTCTTGTCTTTATTCAAATCATCCTTTGGCAAACTAAAAGTTTAAAATCCAAGAATTGACTCATCCCAAAGCATTTCCTCTTCTGTCCTTTCTTCAACAAATTTTCTTTTCTCTTTCCTGTGTTTACGTTCTTCTTTCTCCAAGGATACATCACGACTTTTTTTCTTTTTCCGATGCTTAAGTTTTCCTGAACTAACCTTGACTTTATCCTCCTCTCTTTTACTTTGTTGGATGCTCTTGTCTTCGCCTAAATCCAAATCCTCATAGCTCTTTTTCCTTTTATGCTTGGACTGCTCCTTCTCTTGTCTTTCTTCACCTTCTTCCAGGTGTCGTCTTCTCTTCTGGTGTCGCCGTTTATGAACTTCTTGATGGTCACTGGTGTTGTTTTCTGAGGAGAGGTGCTTATAAATTTCACATTCTACACTGTATGGGCCAGAATTATTTTCTTGTTGACTAAGGCTCAGAGGTACTGGTTTTTCTGGGAAGTAGTCTCTGGGAAGTTGACAGTACCTCACAGAGTCTAGTCTCTGTTTGCTGTCATGAGCTGGTAAGCAAAGAGGTAACTGATTTTCTACTGTTTGTGAACTACTGTATGGTCCTGTGTAGGTGTGAAAAGTCTCAAACGGGAGTCTTTGCTCAAACATTCTATGTCTGGTTCTGCTATCAACCATTTCTCTATGCCTGTGAGTTTCCACAGGGCTATCAACTATCTTTCTGAAACAAGTCTTTGGCTCTAATCCTCTGGCTTTCTGCACTTTGATATAATCATCAAGTTCATCTTGGAAAGAGTCATATGTTTTCTTTGAATGAGCTGGAAACCATTGAGGTAACTGGTCTTCCACTGGTGAACTACTGTATGATTGGTGGTAGGTCTGGGAAGTCTCAAAAGAAAATCTTGGCTCACACGTTCTCTGTCTGGGTCTAGAATCAACCATTTCTCTGTACCCACGGTTCACAGAGTTTTCTCTCATCTTTCTGAAACAAGTCTTTGGATCTAGTCCTCTGGCTTTCTGCACTTTGATGTAATCTTCAAGTTCATCTTTGAAAGAGTCATATGTCTTCTTTGAATGAGCTGGTAAGCAATGGGGTAACTGGTTTTCCACTGTTTGTGAATTACTGTATGGTCCTGGGTATGTCTGGAAAGTCTCAAAGGGGAGTCTTGGTTCATACATTTTAGGTCTGGGTCTGGAATCAACCATTTCTCTGTACCCAAGGGTTTCCAAATAATTCTCTTCCATCTTTTTGAAACAAGTCCTATACTCTAGTTCTCTGGTTTTCTGCATTTTTATATAATCTGCACATTCATCTTGGTAAGAATCTTGAGTCTTTGAATTCTTTACTAGATTGATAACAAGGGATTCTCTGCAAAAAGGACAGAACGTTCTTGTTACTAGAATATTTTATTCTGAATATTTTCTTTGCTCTCAAAATATTAGTCTAAAAACAAAATATAAAAATTCCAAATAAAATTTTTAAATTAACCTCAGGTTAAAAGTTATAAAGAATTACTTTTTATGCTAAAAAGATGCAGCAGGAATAATTAGATATTTCCCAGGCATCTCACAATTTTTGTTCTAAAGAAAACTTTCTCCAGCCTGGGATAAAATGGAGGAGCATATATAACAGATGCTGTTGTATTAAAAACCTTAAGACATATTGGAATGTGTGAGTAAAGACCATTAATATTTACTGCCCTAATAAATAGTGTGATCTGAATGTCAGAATGATTTGTGTTTTGATTGGTCAGTTACTTGGATAGATTTACAAATGTGACAAGTATTTATTCTGGAACCCTGAATTTCTTTTTTTAAAATGTCTAAGTGTAGGTTAATCTTGGCAAGTCAGGAAATTTAGCTCCTAAATATTCAGACTCAAATAATATAAATACATTCATCTAGAAAAAAGTAACAGAAAAACTATGTTTGATTTAAAAACAATAAGCCAAATATGTAAGTTAAATGTCCCTCTGTTGTGTTACCTAAATTACCCATTCCTCAACTGTACCTTCAATTTTCTCCCCTTAAAGTAACAGTTAACTAAACATTTATTGAGCTCCACCTATATACCAGGTCAGGCACCTTACATATGTTATTATATTTCCTTTTTAACAATCTTATATAAGAGTTCTTCACAATTACACACTTAATAGAAAAATGGATCTGGTATTCTGATCCAGGTCTGTGTAACAGCAAGACTTTTGTTCTTAACCACATACCTCACTGGATATTGACTGGATCATTGAAACCTTGGAACTAATCCAACCTTCTAGGATGCCTTGAATTTGTATGGTTAGCCTGAGAATGATCCCTTAGTATCTCTCTAAAAAAAGCAATGCTGTCTAGTCAGGAGGAATATCAATTAGCCAGCTCTTCTAGTATATTATCATGACAGGAGGACATGCTTGGGGACACTAATATACAATGTTACTAATACTGTCCACCATATCCAGTTCAACTCCTAAGGAAATAAATGCCTAAAGAAGTTTGTAAAACATGTTTGGTATCAGGAACATTGTGTCAAAAAACACCACTTACTTAATTTGATGTTCACTCCCTTGCATGTGGGACCGGAACATATCTAAAGATGTAAAGGTGATACTACAAATATGGCAAATGTAGGTTCTCATACTAAATGCTGAAAAAAATAGAAAGTTCAAGTTAAGAAGGTTAATATGGATACACTTAGAATCACATGATGTTAGAACAGGAGAATAGTTTATTAGAGATGATCTAGTTGAAATTGCCAAATAAAGATGGGGACCAGAGTAGCAAAATGACTTAGTCAAAGTCACAGAGCCATTTGGTAGTAGTGAGCCTCTGTGCTCATGTCTCCTAATTTAATGCCCATAATTCTTTACACTATACCACAATGCTTCTGTAGCCTTGACTTATTCCCTAAGAATCTGCTATCTGCTTGCTTATTGTTGCTACATGGAGGTATGCAGGCACCTCAAATTTAGTATGCTTGTGCAACCTCTGACTCTTTGTCCCTTGACCAACCTCTTTTTGTTTGCCCCTAATTCTTTTTCCACCCAACCAAAATATGAAATGTCCCAAAAGATTAAAGACAAACAAAAGTAAATTTTTACACTCTTACCTGAAATCACTGTAGTGCATTAGTTACCAAAAGTAATTTCCACATATTATAGAAAGGAGAGAGGTTCAGTGAGCCCCACTCATAGGATAAAAGCTGAAAGCAAAATTCTAAAACAAAACTTCTAGTTACCATTTGAAAAGATTCAAAAACTATAAAATAGAAAATGTCCAATAGCTACCTTAATAGTTTGCTTCTTAGATAGAAGTGGGAGCATAAATTAATTTTTATTGTCTTACTCATACCATCCTTCTACTTCCTCTTTGGTCAGAAGAAGCAATTGATAAATTTCATAAGTCAAATATAAAAACAATCCTACACTAGTGAATGAGGTAATAAATTGGTGCTGTAGAGATATTAGGGACAACTAAGTCACCCTTTTTATATTAAACAACAAGCTAATCATGGAAAGAAAGCTAAATTAATCATTATGAAGTATATTTGCTTTGTCTGAGTGAAGATTATTTACAGAAATAAAAGACTACTGTTAAGAGGAAAGAAAGATATTGACTTTGAAGATAGGAGAGTCTGTTTACTATTAAGATATACTCTTAGTGTGATACCAGAAGAGCTCAGCAGGTTATATAAAAATTTGAATAAATGATTCCTCAAATCTGTGCTCCTATCCCTGTGTTCTGATTTCATGCTCACCACATCACTTCCTAATTTTTATCATCTTCTTTGCTACCAAGAAAAATACAATCTAGATGACAAATATAAGGAAAAACTGGGCATTGAGGTGTGTATATATATATATTTATTAAATATATATATTTATTTATTTATTAAATATATATATATATATATATCCTACCATAAATCAATACCAGAATGACAATATGTCAACTTAAACTATAATGTTTATTGAACTTCTCTGATAAGAATCACATGGGGTATTACCCTGCAGAACATGATTTTCTTTTAGGAACAGGGACAGGGGATTCGTTTTTTAATGCATTTTTTAATGCATACCTCGTGTTATTAGTACTGAGATTTTGTGAGAAATATATCAAGGGAATATTTTTTCCAATTACTTGGTTATTTTCAGCCTCTTTCAAGTTTGTGATTAGTGGGTCACTGGTTTGATAATGATCAATTGAAGATAATGGACTTCCTGCAAAACCTAGGACTAAAGTGAATCTTCACAAAAACCCTTTTCAGGAAATTACTCCTGTCCTTATTTTAAGCCTCAGATTTACATGGCCAATATCATGTATTTTGAGGGCACCCAATTTATGCAAGATAAGCAGTAATCCTGGCATCCTCTAGATAAGTGGTCCTCAATGCTGGCTATATTAGAATCATTTAGGGGAAATGTTCATGTTATAGCTCCACATAAGACCAATTAAATCAGACTCGGTAGGGGTGGAACATGGCCCTACTCTGTATAAGCTTTTCAGATGTTTGTACTTTCAGTTATTGTTGAGCACCGGCCTTAGATTGAGACAATGATCTTCATTGTGATTATAAACTCAGATTACATATCAGAGGGTTTATGCACTTATTTAGTGCTTATAATTATAAAATACACTCTATGTGGTTTTCGCTTTAATTCTTCCTTTGTTTCTTCACAATTTCAACAGTATTACAATTCTAATAGAGATAACATAGCTTCAGAAGAGCTGCCAATCACGTATCCAGAGGTAGTTCTAAAACTGTGATGTGATTACTATTACCTTAGCCCTTGGCTTTTCTACACAATGATGTTCTTTTCTTTTTCTCAGATATAGACATCTCAGAAAATAATATATAAAAACTGTATACACACTTGTGAAAACAGGAAACCAACAAATTGATCTAAAAATCTGAACTCCTGGTCGAATCCTATAATAAACCTTCACTATTTTTTACACTGTGCATTATCTTAGAGACTGCCCCTTGGCTTGGTTGAGATTTGTTGTACTCAGCCCTGCTAGGATCCTTTGTTTCTGAGTTCATTCAGAAAATGAGGCTTCTTTGTACCTTATACTTTTCAGAATCTTCTATAACCCAACACTTGGGTGTCCAATCTTCTCCTAATCACAGCCCTATCTCAGAACTCCTTGAACTAAGGCCTTTATTTTGAAAACAGATTGGGGAAGGTATGTCTTTATAGTCTAACACTGTAGTTCCCAATTTGCCTCCATGTTGGAATCACTCAAGGAATTAAAAAAGACAAAAAACGAAAAACAAACACTAATGTGTAAGATCCATCCAGGGATGGTAATTTAATTGATTAGTGTAATGACATGAGCATTGGAATATCTAAAAGCTCCTCAAATAATTCTAGTGTGTAGTCGAGGTTGAGAATCACAGGTCTAATATATTAAAGGCACAATTGAGAGTTATATGAAAGTAAAAAAATAAAAAGCAGATTAATTTGGAACTTATGAAGAAAACCAGAAAATATCCAAATTACTTGTCTTAGAATTATGGACAGGAAAAAACATTTTTTAAACATTAACATTTGTTAAGCACCTATTCTGTGATGAGATATATGTGTGTGTGTGTGTATGTACACACACACACAAACACATGCGTGTACAAATTGTTTCACTTCACCTTTGTTCAGTCCTATGAATTTACATTATTTTCACTTTTTACCCAAAAGATTTAAGGTGAAAATGGGCAAGTGACTTCAAACACATCTCTAAATCTATTTTTATCCCTCTACATGACATTGTTTAAAATAAGCAATTAGCAAATATGAATAGAGAAAAACTCATTACCATATAAAGCATTAAGAAGTATATTGCAGAATAAAATATAACCTCTTGTCTCAAGTAGGGTGAGTCAGTTGTGGGACTATAATTGATGCAATTGTCAATGAACAGTAAAGACTATAAGAGAAAAAGTATAATACCAAGAGCTATAGTAGTAAGGGAAGTTGTGATGGATCATGGGGTACAGGAAGGATTTGAATTATAAGGAAAGCTTACCAGGGGATGAAAACAACATCATGAATGGAAGAGAAAGAAATGAGCATGATATGTGAAATTTTAACAATCTGTTCAGCAAAAAGTGAGTATCTATGTGACACCAAGCATCATGCCACAGACTAGAAATACAAAATGAATTAAACAGTCAGGTTGCCTACAAGTCCAGTGTGAGAAACAGATAAATGAACAAAGGTTTTCAATTTCATGGTAAAAGTAAGAAAGGTATGCTTAAGAGATACGGGAGAACAGTGAAGTGTAGACACATAGCATAGTCTAAGGGTCTAAAGACACTTCTCAAAAGAAGAAATACAAATGGTCAACAAATATATAAAAAAATGTTCAACATCTTGAGCGATTAAAGAAATGCAAGTAAAAACTACACTGAGATTTCATCTCACTCCAGTAAGAATGGCAATTATCAAGAATACAAGTAACAATAAATGTTGGTGAGGATGTGGGGTAAAGGTACATTCGTACATTGCTAGTGGGACTGCAAATTGGTACAATCACTCTGGAAAGTGGTATAGATATTTCTCAAAAAATTAGGAATGGAACCACCATTTTACCAAGCTATCCCACACCAAAGGATTTAAAATCAGCATATTACAATGATGTAGACACATCAGTTTTTACAGCAGCTCAATTCACAATACTTGAGCTATGGAGCCAACCTAGGTGCCCTTCGACAGATGAATGGATAAAGAAAATGTGGTATATATACACAATGGAATATTGCTCAGCCATTAAGAAGAATGACTTTATTACATTTGCCAGTAAATGGATGGATCTGGAGACTATCATGCTAAGTGAAATAAGTCAGTCCCCCAAAGCCAAAGGTTGAATATTTTCTCTGATATGCAGAAGCTAACCCATGATAGGGCAGGGGAAGGATGGAAATTCAGTAGATTAGACAAGTGGGAATGAAGGGAATGGAAGGAAAAGAAAGACAGTGGAATGAATCTGACATAATTTTCCTATTTACATATATGAATAGAACATAGTGAATCCCACCATCATGTACATACACAAGAATGGCATCCTAATTAGAATAAGAAATATTCTAAGCTCACATAACTATATCAAAGTGGATTCTACTGTCATGTATAACTAAAAAGAACCAATAAAGATTTTCAGATGAAAGTACCTTTTGAATTTCCAATTTTATTAATTTCTAGTTTTGTTGCATAGTAGTCAGAGTTGTTGGTTTTATTTTTGCTCTCTGGAATTTACAGATTGAATGTAAAGCATGTATGAGAACCTAGTTATTCTCTCAAGCCAGGTGTTAATGAGATTTGCAAAATACATAGCATATTCCAACTATGTACACTAAATTTTTGTTTGTTTTGGAAAATGTAGTTTTTTCCATAAAATATGCTATTTATGTTAATATAACATGGACTTATTTTGTTATTTTAGAAAAATTAATAATGATTAAAAATAAAAATTCTGGTTTTAATTTCCCAGTGAATCCCAATAGAAGTGATATATACACTCTTTGTGGTTCTCTATAATATTTGAGTTTTAAGGGGGTAGGTCCTGAGACCAAAATTTTTGAGAACTGATGCACTGTAGAACTGTTTGCTTTGTGATCCATTCTGAAAATCTGTTTCTTCTAATGAGTGAATTAAACTCCTTATTCTTATTGATATTCCAAAAATAAATAAATAATAAAATTTAGTGGAAAATTTGCAATTAAAGGGTCTAAAGAGGGTTGCTGGGAAAGATGTTGCCTTATCTAAACTTGGAAGGATGAAAAATAGTTAACTTGATGAAAAGTATTACAAAGAACCTTGTAGTTGCAGGAAATAGGAAAAAAAACACAGATATGTTTATAGAAACTTTTTGAAAATTGGAATTCTAGAGTAAAATGCCAGGGGACAAGTTGGGAGAGGCAAAAAGAGGTCAGATCAGAGACAAACCTAACAACTTTTTTTCTGTATGTTAGGAAACCTTGAGGTGCTTTAAGTAGTAAATGACATGGTTGGTCAACTGTGTGTTTTAGAAGGATGTCTCTTTTGGCTACAATATAGAATATGATTTTAAGAGGAGCAAGCCTAGATGTAAGGAGACTACAGATATGAAGTGAATATAATTGACCAGGCAAGAGATAATGAAGACACAGACTAAAAGGGTCTCAGTAGGGGTAGAGAGAAACAGGCAAGTTGGTGAAATATTTAGCATCAAAATTGGCAAAACAGTGACTAGATGAAGTGAGGGATAAGGGAGAGGGAGGAATCCAGAGGAATGTAAAATAATTCCCAGAATCCTGGTTTGGTAACTGAGTGGGTGGTGATCCCATTAACTGAATCTGGAATTTCAGAAGGAAGTATTGTTTTACAGAGTGGAAGAGTAAGCAACGGTGAGTATAAGTTTGAATACTTAATGGTATTTGAGATACCCTTGAGACTTTCATGTAAAGGTATCCAACAGACACTTACAGATAAGAGTCTGAACAGACAGATGATAGGCCAGAGAGATTTTGGAGATGTCAGGACATGGGTGTAGTTAAAATAATCAGAATGGGTGAAATCTCCTGAGGCAAATGTATAGGTGGGCATAGGAATAGCAATATAAAGACAAAACCCTGGAGAGTGCCACTCTTTAAACCAAGATAGTAGAGAAGGAGGAGCCTATGAAAAGTCCATAAAGTAAAGGACAGAGTTATAATGATGAATAGAGAAAGCAATGTTGAGGAAGCTAAATTAAGATGTCCACTGCATTAAAAATTTTTGAGGTCACTATGACCCAGTGTGTAGTAGCAGTAGTAGCAGGAGAGTGATACAGTGGCAGCATGAAGGCTGGATGAATATGTACCAACAAATGGTAGTGAATTGAGGAGTGAGTGAATTACAAATTAAGACAGTAAGGGTAAAATAAGTTTTTTAAAAAACCAGAAAACTTGGCTGAGAGGGGAAAAGGAGAATGCAATAGTTTAAAGGGAACTCATGGTTATATGAGGAGGAGGATCTGCAGTGGGGGGGCTCAGGGTTAGAGGAGGAGGAGGATCTGGGTAGGGAAAGATACCAAACCATTGGAATGGTTTACTTGTACCTCTTACACTCTAGAAGTGAAATGTTAAGCCTGGATCAATTCTGTTCTCCATCTCTTCTATTTCAGCACACAGGTTACTGAGTGATGCTGTGAAAATCATGTAAGTTTAGAGATTGGGTACCTCTTCAGAGTCTTGGTATCCAACCATTTTGGGTCTTAAATCCCACTTAACCTTTCCTTTTCCTTCACTTTTCCCCTTAGCAATGATTTTAAAACTGTATCACTCTCCAAGACTCTCTTCCCCTGATCTACACTCCCCCTCCTCACACTTCCCAGACAAGCTTCTTTCTTAATTTCATCAACAAAGAATTGGCCATCAGAATCAGGTGCAGTGGCATGCACCTGTAATTCCAGTGGTTCCAGAGCCTGAGGCTAGAGGATTGGGAGTTCAAAGCCAGCCTCAGCAAAAGCAACTCAGTGAGACCCTGTCTCTAAATAAAATACAAAATAGGGCTGGGGATATGGCTCAGTGGTTGAGTGACCCTGAGTTCAATCCCTGGTACCCGCCCAAAAAGAATTGGCACATTAAGGTGTGATATGATGGCAGTGGAAATGTGTTGAAGGAGTAAAAACAGGAGAAACAGTTCTAATATTTTATGATACTTGCTAATGGACAGCATATTAGTAGTCAGAGATGTACTCAAAGATTCAAGTTTAGATGACTAATAAATAGTGGTCCTACTGGCAAAGACAGAAAACTTGGGAAATTCAAGTTGGTTTTAGAAAAGATTATTGATTCAGTTTTAGATATGTTGAGTTGCATGTGAAGGCAAGGCATTTAAGTGCAATAATAGAGCAAGAAATTAGTAAGATAAACAAAACAAATATAATAAATAAAAACACATACATACTTTAGTTCCATATCGTTATGGTAGCCATTCCTGTGCTAATAAGGTCTGGGCTGGATGAAGGACATAAAGAAAGCAGTGAGAATGATGAAGAAAAAATAAGAAAAAAGATTAGATATGGAAGAAACACATATAAGCAACAGCAGATGGAAAGGAAGGTGGAAACAGAAAGGAGAAAATTGATAGTGAAAGAGTTAAGGTGGCATAAGTCAAATTGTTTTCTTCTTACCACTTGATTACTTTTAATATGGGCTTCTGCTGTCACGGTTCTTTGAAATCCTCATTAGCTAATTTAAATTCTCCAGCAATTTTTAAATACTCAAATGTTTCCTGCTCTGCCGGCAATAGTCAAGACAGGACAAATCTGTTCTTTGAGTTCTTGCTTCAGAAACTAGTGTAAAATGATTTCAATGACTGGACTAAATTGAATTGATGATCATCCCTCTCCCTCCTCATCATATGAAAACTTCACCAAAATTCTTTAGCCCTCATTATATTAACCTTGAAACTTCAGAGTGCTAAAATGATTTCCCCTTTAGTAGTGACAAAAGTGCAAACACTACTCCTAACTGACTCAGTTAAAATTTACTCTATGCCACTAAACTATAAACCACTTATTTCAGATACTCTCAGTTCAGCAAAAGGAAAAATACCTTACTAACAGGAAGCTTGTCATTTCTGTAAACATTTCCTACCTTCAGAATCCATACCATTTCTATTTCTACATTTACTTAAATCAACATTATTTAAAAGCATAAATAGCCAGAAATGGTGGTCACACCTGTAATCCCAGCAGTTCAGGAGGGTGAGGCAGGAGGCTACAAGTTCAAAGTCAGTCTCAGCAACTTAATAAGGCCCTAAGAAACTTAGTGAGACCCTGTCTCAAAATATAAAATAAAAGAGCTGGGGACATGGCTCAGTGTTAGGTGCCCATGGGTTAAATCCCTGGTACCAAAAAAATAAATAAATAAATAAAATAAAATGATAGATAAAACCTTATATGTATGGAACTTTTGGGGGTATGTTCAATTACTTTAAATAGGAAAAACAGTAGAAGTGGAGTAAGCACTTGATAAAGACTAACAGTTCACTGATTTATATATTATACTAATCTCTATTGAGGTAGTACTAATTTTGTGCCAGTTTTTATTTCTAGTACTGGAAATATAAATAAGTTAGATGAAGCCCCTTCCCTCAAAGACCTTACATTGTAATGGGAGATAAAAACACATGGAGAGATTCTTAGATATGCAGGTTAAGAAAGCATAGAAAATTAGCCTTTGAAAGAAGTAAAGTTTCCAGGCAGCAGCAGCATTTTAAACAATGAGTAGGAGTTAGCCAGAAGAGGGTTATGGGAATTATTCCAGGCAATATGACAGCATGAACAAAAGTATAGAGACAAGAAACAAGACAATAGTTTCTGAAAACCACAGTTTGCAGGCACTGACCTGCATAGATCATGGCAGGGAGTAGTAAAGAATGAGCCTGGAGAAGGCAAGCAAGAATAAGAAGGTGGATCACTATGGAGCTTAGTGTTTATACTTAGAAGATGGTGAAACAATGAAGGATTTTTAAGAAGGGGAACGACAAGGAAATATTTGCATTTTAACTAAAACACTCCAGTGGTTTAACTGAGGGTGGGTTTGGGCAGACAAAACTGGAGAGAGGGAGGGTAGTTAAGAGGTTATGGAAGGATAATGCTTTTCAAAATTTACTGAGTGCAAATCACCTAAGGAATCATTAAAATGCAGATTCTGACCAAGTAGGTCTGCAGTAGGGCTCAAGATTCTTTTTTCTAATAAGCTCCCAGGTGATGCCAATGATGCTGATCAACAACCTACAGTCTGAGTAACACAAATGTATGAAAGATGTTAAGGACCTAAATTCACTTGGGAAGAGTAGGGCTGGAGATAAGGAGATAAAATAGTGATGGCTTGGAGCCTGATTAGATATAGAAAATGAAGAAGGTACCTAGCTTTGGGGAGCTCACACTTAACTGCAGATTTCTACTTTGGATGAATGCACTTGAAATGGCTCTGAGTTATCCAGGAAAAACAGAAGCTGCCATTTGAATATGTATGTCTAAAGTTTGACAGAAAGGTCATAAGCCTACAGATGAGAGATGAAACCAGGGGAATAGATTTGAATCATATTTTCTAGAATAAGATCCAGAATGGAACTATGGGAATACATCTAGATAATGAACAACAACAAAAAAAGAGCCCATATAGAAAACAGGTAAGAAACAGAAACAGAGAAGAATCAGAGCATAAGGGATTACATATGACAAAGAACAGAGCTTCAAGGTGAGAGTAATGAACATTTCCACATGAAACAGAAATGTCTAGTATAGAAAGAATTGAAAAATAACAGCAAGTTTAGGAAAAGAAGTGGATGGAAGAGAAAGTATGAAAGGGAATAAAATACACTAGTAGTGAGAACGTGCCTGTGGGAGGAAATGAAAAAAAAAAAACATGGTTAGAAGAGCAAGTGGATCACTCCTGTCAGGATCAGTCTATATTGTGCCTAAGTGCTGGCCAGTCTTTCTTAGTTCCAAGCCCTTTGTTCATAATCTCTCCTTCCCGCTTCTGTCAACTGAAATCACAGAAGTCTGTGAAGATCTTATAGACCATGATGCATCACACTTCTGTTAATAAAAATATGTAAATGACATATATATACATATATACATATATATACATATATACATATATATATATATATATATCTCCCCCTGCAACAAAGTGTTATTAACCGAACTAGTTTATATATTTCGTCCTTCAGGGAAAACATTATATTCTCATTTCTATTCCCAAGAATGGTTAGCCAAGCACACAAAAGACACTTAAGCCATATTTAGTGAATGAAAATATCATCACAATACAGATTTAAAGTACTTCTTATGAATCAAAGATAACATGCCACCATGTAAACACCTATATTTACTTCTGAATTAATTAAGGTCATCTAAATCATTCTGGGTTTCATTTTCTAGAATACAAATAGATCAAAGTAGATGGACTTAAAAGTCCTTATTTATCTAAAATTCCATGATTCCATGAATACCATTAGCCTCTCCCTCAATAGGAATAAAATGGTATATAAATAAACTAGTGTGTTTCATGAAATATGAATGTCCCATGAAGGAGTTTTGGGATAATTTTCCTGTTTACCATTTGCATTTTATTTTGCTGGAAGAGGTTTCTCTCCTTATCTTGTTTACAAATGTCTTCCTAGCTTCATTTCTTTTGTGTTTTTTCCCAACATAATGTTGTTGGGCCATTATTGGACTATTAAGGAAGCAGGACAGAGCTCGAAGTATTTGTTTGGATTATTCGAATCCAAAGCACTGCTGGAAGAGGAAGGCATAGTCTTGTCTTTAATCCCACCTGGAGGAGGCTTGGCAGCAAAAGGCTTCAGGAAGGTTGACTCTGTAGAAGTACGAATAGGCACACCTGCTGAAATAGTTATAATGAGAAGTGATCAGTAGGTGTTCATATATTAGTGTTGCATTCACAAAGTATTACAGACATTTAGAATTCTTTAAAAACCCAATATCTTTGGACTTTTTCAGCACAGGGCTGCTGGATAGAGGAGCTCAAGTCAAAAAGAATTTCTGTGAGAATGGAAATTTGAACACTTGTTTGTCACCAAGTTTCTCAAATAAAGACATGGGAGGAAAGGAATTTTCTGCATTAGGCAGAACCAATAGAAGAGGAACCAATAAAAGTACAATAATTGTCTTGGTGTAAAACAGACAGTACCAACCTCTAAGTTGATATCTTTCTTAAGTAACATGGCAATGCATCTATTCTGCCTAGACTTATGTTTGCATCAGAATAAAATTTATGCAGTTAGGATCATGAAACTATACATGTTTCCACAATTCCATTTGTTTCATTGCTCTTTCATTTACTCTCCACGCTGAGGCCAAATCAATGAATACTGGTGACCAAAGATATGGTTTTTACAAAATACTTTTTCTTTTAGAGCACACTAATTTTTTCCCTCTTTAGATAGGAAAGCAGGAAAACATACAACAATTTAAGAGACTAGAATAAACTTAAAAACTAATTCTGGTTTCATTTGTTAAGAAAAGAGTAACTTTTAATATTGCTTCTTGTAGCATTGACTTTGCTGGGTGATGCCTATAAGGTGACTTAGGAATTAATGTTGATGAATTTTCCATGCCAGGTATACATTAGAATTATAAGGTTGAATCTACTAAGAATGTGAAAAAATATTTATTTCAGAGGATTAATCATCATCTTTTTTGTTTAGCATACAAGTTTTTCAAAATAGGAGTTGAATTTTCCAGGTTATGCTCTGCCATTTCAGGTAATTTTGGGTCACATCTCTCTGCCCTCGTAACCCAACATAACCAGAAGAAGGGAAGAAGCAATGTTTTATAATTTTCTATATCTTTTGAATTTAACATAATAAATTACTCAACAATTACTGATTGATAATGCTAGTGGTACTTGTCCTTTATATTCATAGGAAGAAAGAAATGGACAGTCTTGGAAGAAGGAGAGTCAATAACTTTTTTGCCTGCAGTTATAGTCAGGAAAGGCTGCATCTGTAATTATATTATGGTGAAGCCATTGTTCTGAACACACATTTAAGACAACGTTTTGTAAAGTACTACAGCAATAAAGAAGATGTCAAGGGGAAGAAATAAGAGAGTTAAGAGTTTATGATTTGATTACAAACTGCTAGAGCTCTAGCTGCTTGTTAATATTTGTAGCAGTATAGCAAATCACTTGCTTCTATTTAGATTTAGCAAAGTGAAAGTGAGAAATCGTAATACTTTTTAAATTCAGTTGGCAATTATAATCTCCATTGACAAAGGAACAGAAAGAGAATAAGTAGAAAAAAATAATCAAGTTATTTAAGCTGAAGTGAAAGTCTACCTAATAAAAAATGGACGGCAGAGTTGGGGGGAAAGATGGCTAGATCTTTTATTAAAGAAAAAGAGGTGAGCAGAACCTTACCCATCTCTGGTTGAAATCCTGATGGAGATACCTGATCATGTTCCTCCGTTAGTTGCTTCAGTTTTTTAGCATGGACCTTCCCCACATAATGAGACTGAGCAACAACTGGAGAACTAAAAATCATGTTGCAGAGATCACAAAATTTGTTTCTGTCCATTATTCCACTCCTATGTACCTGAAATAAGCACAATCATGTTAGAATTATTCAATAACTCAAAGTTTAGAATTATGACATTAATGTAGACAACTCACCTTAAAGTTCTCAACATGCATCTTCATTTTCTTACCAGGCACATCATTTTGTTCTCCATGCATTTGAAAATAAAACCTAACATTTTGAGCATGTTTTTCACTCTGAAAAAAGATATAATATGATTTTGTTTATTCAATAACAGAGTCATCCAATTTTATACCTCTCTGAATTTGAGGACAGTACTCATGAATTTGATTACAGTTTAACTATACTACATTTATGAAAAAAACTTCAGGTGCTTTCAAATCTCTAAATCTCACTTAAAAGAAAAATAATGCTAGAGTTTAAAAGTCAATCATTTTTAGGTTCTCATTTTTGACAGACTTCTAGTTGTTACTCAATATCAAATGTCTTCTTCCTTAGTTACAAACCCTCATCAGTGGTCCCAGCAAAAGAATATATTTTTCAGCTTCCCATTCAGCAAGATGTAGCCATGTAACTAGATTCTGGCCAGTAAGATATAAACTGAAGTGTTTGGTGGAACTTTTGGGAAGGTTCCTTAAAGGCCAGGGGATAAGCCCTTCTTCTATCCTTCTTCCCGTTTGCTTCTGGAATTAAGATGAAAAGGACAGAGTTCATTTTGGACCACAGGTAACTGTGAGGATAAAAGCCAGTTCATCAGAGCAGAAAGACATAAAATGCCTCAGTCCCTCCTAATATCATGGAGCTGTCATAGGATTCTAACACTGCCTACCTCTCAAAATATTGTTATGTGAGGAATTAACCTTTTCTGAAATCAAGCCATATTAGAAACAATCTCTGAACAAATATATAACCTAATATGTAAGAAAAACTAAGATGTTAGTGTATGGAGAAGGGAAATAAACTATTTCTGAACACACTGTTTGAGGCAACTACTCTCTTTACAGAATTTTAAATATCCATCAAAAATAAAAGGACAGGAAAGAACATACCAGAATCCCACAGCACTATCTAGTTTCAATAGATGCTTATAGATGCTTATGTTTTGCTCTATTTCTTTTGAAAGCCCTTTTTAAGAGGTAAAATTTTATAGACACAGTCCTATACCCTCATGTCCACAATCCTTTCCTCCTCTCTTCCTCCCCATAGGCAAAGATGATGTTTATTAATTCCTTTCCTGTTTTTATTCTTTGACTCTATTTACATGTATAAAGTTTATATACTGCTCTTCAAAAAATTTACAAATATTAAATCACTTAATACTTATATTTTTTCAAATTGCTTTTTAAAAAATCAGGATTATATTTGTAAGATTTATCCATATTGTTAAATACAGTTCTATTTCATTGTTACATACTATATAATATTCTACTCCATATTCTACCCATCCAGTCCTCTACCAAGGGCAGTTAAGCTTGAATTTATTTGCTATTACAAGTACTACTGCAATGAATATATATCCTAACATACATGTTCAAGAGTTTATTTAGAGAAGATACCTACAAATGGAATCCTTGGCTTCTAAGGTGCATGGATTTTCAATCTTACGAGGTATTGTAACATTCTGAAGCAATTTACATCTCCGAAGGCAGTATTTCTGTCTCCTGATATTGTTCTAAAGTGTTAAGTGTTATTAGATTTTGTTTTGCCAGTATTATGATTTTTATATGGTAGTTCAGTATCACTTTAACTGCATTTCCTGTTTGATCTCTAGTTCATATCCCATTCCCATTTTTATTTTGGGTTCTTATACTGAGTGGTAGTCCTTAATGTATTCTAGACACTAATCCTTTGTTACACGAGTTGTAAACATCACCCAATGTGTGGCTTATATTTGACTTTATTTATGACAATTTTGCATCTAATATAAATTCCCCTTACAGAGATTGTGACTTACTAAAAAGCTGTGATTTAAGGTGAAATTGCTGTAGATATAGGAAAAGAGACCAATATAATAAAACAGAAGAATATCCTCAAAACAGACCACTGGGTAGAAATTAGTATACAATAAAGAATTTACCACAAATCAGTAGGGCAAGGATGGACCATACAATAGACATCATCTATTGTATTACCGGGTTATTCATATGAAAATACTATCTAGCTTCTATGCACACAAATCAATACCAGATGAATTTAACACTTTGACATATGAAGGAAAACTTTTCAAAGTTTCAGAAGTGCATGGAATGACTTCTTAAACATATAAGCATTGATACGAAAGGAGATATTGATAAATGCAACCTCAAAACTTTTGCTACCCACATTTTTCAGGTTCAAGAAATATGCTCAGAGAGGTGAAGTGACTTGCCCAGGGCTACGCAAGTATTAATGATGGAGTTATGAATTGAACCTAGCTCTTCTTCATCCACAACCAACAAAATTTTCCTATTAGTAATTATAATAATTTAACCCTAGTCAACAAAGACTAAAATATAGTTACCAATAAGATTAGTAATGGAGAAAGTAGATGAAGTATTTTAAAAAGTCATATGGGTATTACACTGTTTAAAGTAAATATATATAGAATGTTTGGTAATCTAGATATCAGATATGAAAGAAATTCAATAGTTCATCAAATGATGTATAATGTAGGTCAATATCAAATGAAAATAAAGAACACTGAATATGAAATCAGAAGGAATCATTTTAGGCTTAATCATGCCAATGAATACACAGTGGCACAGACCTGTAATCCCAGTAACTCAGGAAACCTAGGCAGGAAGATCATAAGTTCAAAGCCAGCCTCAGCAACTTAGTGAGGCCCTAAGCAACTTAGTGAGACCCTGTCTGAAAATAAAATTTTACAAAAGGTCTGGGGATATGGTTCAGTGATTAGGTGCCCCTGGGTTCAATCCCCAATACCAAAAAAAAAAAAAAATCACCCTGGGTCTGCTTCCTAATATATTAACTAAAAGAGTAAGAACATTAAATATTTTTCTCTTCTAGCTGAAGAATTTTATGGTTGAGTGGTTAAAAACATGTGACCAAGTCAATAGCTGGTTTATTTTGTTTCTATAGTCTTCATGTATTGTAAAGGAAAACGCTAGAGTTCTACATTTTCCCTTGATTTGCATTAGTAGTTTCCTATGGAAATTATTTACTACAAGATTGAATATTATAGTTGCTTGATGGATACAACAGGAGGCAGAATGGTGGGAAGAAAGGAAAATGAACTTTGGAGTCAAAACAACTGAGTTTAAATCTGGATTGAGCCAGTATTCTTCATCAAAGGAAATAACACCACCCACTTCACAGAATTCTTGAAATAATCAAATAAGTTTACTTGTATGAAACTTGCTATATTGAAAAACTTCCTTTCAACCCTATTCCCATTTTACTTAACCAACCTCATAATGTGAAATCCTTTGTGATTCAAACTGTAGCATAACTCCACATACTTGACAAAAGTTATCCATAAAAAGTTCAGCCTTTCCCTGTTCATTCCAAGTGGCATCTATGAATAAAATAAAGGGAAGTAAGACAATGTATCACTTTAATGGATACATACAGGTACCATTTTCTTTCCTCAACCGTATATTTCATATACCACTTCAAATTTGAGTGTTTACAAGGCTGCAGTAATAGCTTTTTCTCAAATTTTCAACTTAATATGCATATATTAAGTATGCCTCTTATCTCTAATATGACAAGTTATATTCATTTAGTATGATAAGTCTAGGATACTGACATTTTAAAGGAATAATCATGGGGCATCAGTAACTTCATAAGCTTCATAGAATGATTTAGAAAAACAGTAATGAAAGACTGAATTTTAAAACCTACCCTTGATATTTTCAGTTTTACAGTAGACAATCCTTAGAAATGCATTATTTTAAGACTGTCACGTATCTCAAGACATGGCTCCAATGTTATCTAAAAATCACATGGAGCAGGTCGCGGATGTGGAGCAATGGTAGAGTGCTTGCCTAGCATGTATGAGGCCCTGGGTTAGATCCCCAGTACTGCAAAAAACAATCACCTGGAACTACAAATCATCTTTGCCCATGATAAGCAAATATCCTCCATCACTGTACAAACACTAGGACAATCATTTGGCCAAACAAATTTCATATTAGTTCCCAAAGATTGTGTGTGTGCATGTGTATCTACACTAAGATATAGAAATGTATGCTACAGTATTTTGCACTTTAGTAAGGAACACATGCCAATTAATTTTGTATTTACACTTAGTGTCCACACTTATATCTAAAGTCCTTAACATCTTCAATATATTCTACCAAAGTTCATTAGTTCATCTATAGGGTATGTATCACAAAACATCAAAATTTTGTTTATTATTTGGGCATATAATGTATAATTTTGTACCAAATATACTTTCATGAATAGATTCCACTGACTATTAAATTAAAAGATGTAGAACAAATATAACATGTCTAATCCCCAACATTAACAAAAAATAGTGAATATACATATGCATAGGAATATACAGAATGATGTGAACTAACTTTAAAAGTAGTTAACTCTGGGAAGTGCAACAAGAAAAGGAACAAGGGGAGATAAAATAACACTTAACTGTACAACAGTCTTAATTCTTACAAAAAGTATGTAGTATTTTCTAATCGAAATGATTAAAATGGCTGTCAGAAATACAGATGAATAGAACCCTCTGGTGCTTGTGCCCCCCACCTGACAGAAACCTTAATTTGAACTATTCACACATGAAAATACCTTCAAGAGCTAAGGAAATCAGTTGAGAGATTAAAACTTCCAGGTGTAAAACAGAAATACGATGCATTGAAGAGTACAGGAAGGACCATCTTACATTACCTGCATCACCCCTCCCCAAATCCCAAGTGGTACAGCATGAGAGATACCCTGTGTGTGAGGGAAGAAGAGGAAAGTCAGAACCAGACTTTGTCTTGAACCCTAACACTGGATCTGCCTCAGTAAAATCCCAAATCAAGCAGGTCCCCACAGCCCCAGATTCCAGGCTGGTGCTGAAAGATGGAACCTCTAGGCCTGTTCTGGTGCCAGTTCAGATTCTGCCACCCCAGTCTACAAAATAGACTCAGTCTCCATGTTGTTTCAATGCTGAGGCAGCCTCTGGTTCTGGGCTGTTGTGGATACAGGCTCCAGATTTGTACCTGTGGGTTGAGTCTTTAAGCCTGACCCAGTCCCAAGAAGGATCCTCCAGCCCTTGCAGCTTCATGCTTCAGGCTGGCTCCTCCATTCCCATGCTCTAACAGACCAAGATCCCGGCACATTCCACTAGATTCCAGTTTTGAACCAGGTCTCCACAGACTGAGGTTCCAGGATCACCTGTGTATCCAGACTATCCACTGATGTCCCAGGACCTACGCCAGTTATTCAGGTTCTAACCTCTAAGTGAGCACCTGCACACCCAGCCTTTAGGCAAGCACCAGCAGCCACAGGTTTCAGGTCAGCCTCGGTGCTCTAGGAATCAGAATAGCACCTATTATCCCAAGATCCAGATTAGTCCCTGCTTACCAGGCTCTACAGTGGCTTCAACATCAGGCCAGTTGTGGGCTCCAGGATGGTCATTGAGCCCCAGGCTCTAGAGGACTCATGGCCCACACCCACACCAATAGACCATTGATGCCAGGCTAGACCCCTTGTATTGAGACTCAAAGATCACTCCTAGAGACTAGATGTCAGGTTTATCTCAATGGTTCCAGGTACCAGGCTTGCCCAAGAGCTAGGCCAATCCCTGCAGACTCAGGTTATGGCCTACCCCAGCACCACTTCAGCCCTTGTGGACCCAGGCTTCAGGCTGGCTGGCAGAGGTACAAGATCCAGGCCTGCCTTTTTGGATCCAGGCCCTAGACTCATCACCAAAGTCCAAATCAACTGGTTCACCACACAGGATTTGGTCTTCAGGCCCAATCCTGAGGACTCAGGTGTCAGGCCTGCCCACCTGCTGACTTAGGCATTACTTAAGACTGCTCAAGGCCTCCAGCAGCAATCCTTCCTGAGGACCACATCAGAAGGCTGCCCAAAATCTCTATACATTCTGACACATGAAGGCTTTCCCAAAGACAGTATGTGATGACTGGAATAAGTCCCTATTTCTTCAAAGGCACAGACATTAATGTTAGGCAACAAAAAATGAAAAACAAATGAAAAACAACACCAAAAGAACATGATAATTTCCCTGTAGCTGACTCCTGCCTAATAAGAATTCAAAGTAACTGTCTCTAAGAAATTAGAGAGAAAAAAATTAAGGAAATCAAGAAAACAATGTGACAAAAATAATAAATTTAACAAAGAAATTGACATTATTTTTTTAAATATGAAAAATTCAATGACTGAGAAGAAAAATCCTATACATAGCACCAACAGGAGACTTGATCAGCAGAAAGAAACAATGTATGAACTCAAAGACAGGTTATTTGAATATACACAATCAAAGAAGAAACAATAATGAAAAGGAACAAAAGCGTTTATAGGATTTAAGAGATGGCATCAAAAGAGCAAATGTTCAGGTTATGGGTATTCATGAAGGAAAAGAGAAAGACAAAGGAATATAAAGCTTATTCAAAGAAGCAGGGTTTTCGAGATGGTGGAATAGAGAAAGTTGCTTTCTTGGCTGCTACATGGTGTGAAACCAAGAAAGCAAACAGGCAAGGTGGGTGAACCAAAAAAGGGAGGACCTTACTAGAATTTAATACCAGACACTCAAAGCAGATTGGGGACTCAGGAGGTTGGGTATAATAAAATAAGGAAGAAATCCCCCAGTGCCAAAGCCACAGCTGTAGTTGAAGGCAAAACTGGATCAGTCCCTCCCTAAGTAAAGTGGAAGGATAAGGGAATTAATGGAACCCACATTTTTAGGAGGACCAAGGGATGTCGGGAGACAATTTAGAGATCAAAGATACTGATAGACTAAACTGAAAGGTGAGCTGCACAAAATCCTTGTACAAGAAAGAAACTTCATCTCTCCCAACTATGTGTGGAGGACACAGGGAGAAACCATTTTGCAGCCCCAGCATGGAAGCCAGCAACTGGGGAAGCTGATTCCTGGAAAACCCAGATTTGGCCCATAATACAGGCCTTGCAAACCCACATTGCACAACATAGAGTGTGCCTAAGTAACCACAAGAAAATCAAACATGGAAAGAGGTTTACACAGGGGACATCAGGTCATGGAAATTCACCTGTTTCTCCCCTCCCCCTCCAACCTGGCTGCTTGCAGGATGGGCTGGGAAGAGACAAGTCTGACCAGGAATTCAAAAGGGTGGGGTTGAGAAAAATTGAATTTGGAGACTGAACCCAAGACCAGGAAACATGGGGTCTGCAGGTGACAAAATGGACTAAGATTTGGCTTCTCAACCACACAAGTGGAACCCAGGAGACATCCTGGAGTGCAGTCTTTCAGTGAAGACCAGCAACTGCTGTACCTTAGAGGTGCACTGATTTAAAATCTCCAGACAAACCAGCATTCAGTAAAGAATCCAGAACCCTACATCTAAACCCCACCTTCAGGAGTTCCATCTATGTGATTACTTCTCTCTCCATAGTGACCACACCTAACACTGTTGAGAAGGGAAACTGAGAATCTTATGAACTCCAATGGACACAATTCTTTAACTTTTCACTGAAATCCTTTTTTTCCCCCTTTTCTCTATTTAATTGTGACCTTAATGGTTGATGGACACTTATACATATTCATACTTGTTTTGTCTAATTTCTAGCATTTTTGAAACTAGTTATTTTTCATGATTCAGTATTTTGAGGACTAGGATGTTTGATAGTATATTTCAGTTTTGCATTCTTTTATATTCAGAAATTGTAAAACCCCTTGCAAACTTACTGTTTTTACTGCGGGCAATAACTGATCATATCATTTATTGAGTGTGACAATTATCATTGTAGAGGTCATAGCAAGGACTATTTGTTTTAATGCTGTATATTTGCCTTGGTTGTTGTTATTATTTTTCTCCCCCTAAAAAGTGAGGTACTGAAAAAACTCAGGGACACTACAGGTCCACAGGGTTGAAACTCTAGTGCCTCATATTCATACTGTTAGATGGGTAGACACACAAACAACATGAAAAAACAAAAACAAGGAAACAAGCTGCCCCAAACAACCAAGATACTTCAATAACAGGATACATTGACATAATTGTGGCAGAAATGTCAGAGAAGGAATTTGGAATGTATGTAGTTAAACTGATCTTCAAGGTAAAGGACCATGTAAGGAGTGAAACAAGAGAGAAAATAGAGGAAGTGAAGGATCACTTTAATAAAGAGAGATTCTGAAAAAAAAATCAAGCAGAAATTCTCAAAATGAAGGAGTCCATAAACCAAATTAAAAATTCAATGGAAAGCATCACCAGCAGACTAGACCACATAGAAGACAGAGTTTCATGCAATGAAGACAAAATGTATAATCTTGAAAATAAAGTTGGCCATGGAGAAAAGATGTTAAGGGACCATGAATAGAACTTCCAAGAAATATGTAATAATCAGAAAAGACCAAATTTAAGATTTATTGGGATAGATGAGGCTCAAGATACAAACCAAAGCAATGAACAATCTTTTTTAAATACATTTATTTTATCTTTTATGTGGTGCTGAGGCTCAAACCCAGGGGCCTCATGCATGCTAGGTGAGTGCTCTCCCACTGAGCCACAACCCCATCCCCCACAATCTTTTCAATGAAATAATATCAGAAAATTTCACAAACCTAAAGAATGAAATGGAAAATCAAATCAATACAAGAGGCTTACAGGACCCAACATACACAAAATTACAACAGACTCACACCAAGGCACATTATTATGAAAGTGCCTAATATATAGAACAAGGATATAATTTTAAAGACTGTCAGAGAAAAATGACAGGTTAAATCTGGAGGGAAACCAATTCAGATATCAGCTCAGTTCTCAACAGTGACCCTCAAAGTTAGGAGATCTTGGAATAATATATACCAAGCTCTGAAAGAAAATGGTTGCCTTCCAAGAATACTATACCCAATAAAATTAAGCTTCAGAATTAATGATGAAATTACAACCTTCCATGAGAAATAAAACTAAAAAGAATTCATAACTAGAAAACCTGCATTACAGAACATACTCAATAAAATATTTCACAAAAAATAAATGAAAAATATAAGTGAAAATCAGCAAAGGGAGGAACTACACTGGAAGAATAGTCAATCAAAGGAGATAATGATTCAAAGTAAAAACCAGAATTAAATCAAAATGTCAGGGAATAAAAATCATTTCTCAATAGTACCACTGAAAGTAAATGGCCTGAACTCATCAATCAAAAGACATAGATTGGCAGATTGGATTTAAAAACAAGATCCAACAATATGCTGTCTCCAAGAGACTCACCTCTTAGGCAAAGACATACCCAGACTGAAGGTAAAAGGATGCAGAAAAAGTATCATTTACAAGAATCTCATAAACAAATAGGGGTCTCTATTCTTATATCAGATAAAGTTGACTTCAAGCCAAAGATAATCAGAAGGGACAAATAAGGACATTTCATACAGATTAAGGGAATTACACATCAACATGATATAAGAAATGTTTATGTCCCAAAAAATGGAGCATCTACATGCATCAAACAATTCCTTCTCAACTTGAAGAATGAAACAGACCACAACACAATAAATAATACTGGGTGACTTTAACACATATCTCTCACCACTGAACAGATCTTCCAAACAAACTAAATGATCTATAGAACTTAAAAATACAATTAATAGAATTAACATATATAGGATATTTCATCCATCAATGACTGCATGTACTTTCTTCTCAGCAGCACACAGACTCTTCTCTAAAATAGACCATATCTTAGGTTGCAAAGCAACTCTTAGCAAATACAAAAAAAATTGAGATAATACCTTTATTCTGTCAGATCATAATGGAATGAAATTAGAAATCAATGACAAAATATAGAAGCAGATATAATACCTGAAGCCTAAATAATATGCTATTGAATTACCAATGGATAGCAGAAGAAATCAGGGATGAAATAAAAAAAATTAGTGGTAAATAAGAATAGTGACATAATTCATCAAAATCTCTGGGACACTATGAAGGCAGATCTAAGAGGAAAGTTCAATGTATTGAGCTCCTTCATTAAAAGGATAGAGAGTCACCAAATAAATAACCCAACATTACACCTGAAAGCCCTAGAAAAAGAAAAAATCAACACCAAAAGCAGTAAAAAAACAGGAAATAATTAAAATCAGAGTTGAAATCAATGAAATTGAAACAAAAAAATCAAAAAAATTAAACAAAAATTAGTTCATTAAAAAAAGATAATCCTTAGCCAAGCTAACAAAAAGAGAGAAAACTCAAATTACCAAAATCCATGATGAAAAAGGAAATATCAACAGAGACTACTGAAATACAGACAATAATCAGAACCTACTTTGAAAATTTATACTCTAATAAAATAGGAAATCTTGAAGAAATTGACAAATTTCGAAAGACATAGTACCTACACAAATTGAATCAGGAGGGACATACAAAATTTAAACAGATCAATTTCAATCAATGAAAATGAAGTAACCATCAAAAGGCTACCAAGAAAGAAAAGCCCAGGACCAGATGAATTCTCAGCTGAGTTCTACCAGACCTTCAAAGAAGAACAAATACCAATACTCTTCAAAGTATTCCATTAAATAGAAAAAGAGGGAATCTTTCCAAACTCATTCTATGAAGCTAATATCATCACCCTGATGCCAAAACCACACAAAAACACATCAGGAAAAAAAAATTCAGACAAATATACCTGATGAACATATACAAAAATTCTTAATAAAATATTGGCAAATCACATACAAAAACATATTAAAAAGATAGTGCTCCATGATCAAGTGGGGTTCATGCCAGGGATGCAAGTTTGTTTGAACATACAGAAATCAATAAACATAATTAATGACATCAATATATTTAAAGACAAGAACCACATGATTATCTCAATAGATGCAGAAAAAGCATTTGATAATAAATAGCATCAATTCATGTTCAGAATTCTAGAAAAACTAGAAATAGTAGGAACATACCTCAATATTGTAAAAACTATATATGCTAAATCCAAGGCCAACATCATTCTAAATGGAGAAAATTGAAAGGATTCCCTCTAAAAACTGGAACAAGACAGGTATGCCCTCTTTCACCACTTCTATTCAAAATAGTCCTGGAAACTCTAGCCAGAGTAATTAGACAGAAGAAAGAAAGGGATATGAATAGGAAAAGAAGAACTCAAACTATCCCTATTTGCCAACAACATGAATCTATATTTAGAAGACCCCAAACACTCCACTAGAAAGCTTCAAGAACTCATAAATGAATTCAGCAAAGTAGTAGGATATAAAATTAATACCCATTTATCAATTGCATTCCTTTACATTGATCATGAATCAACTGAAAGAGAAATTAGGAAAACTATCCCATTCACAATACCCTTAAAAAATATTCGGGAATAAACCTAACAAAAGAGGTGAAAGTCCTCTACAATGAAAACTACAGAAGTCTAAAGAAAGAAATTGAAGACCTTAGAACTTGGAAAGATCTCCCATGTTCTCAGATAGGCAGAATTAATATTGTCAAAATGGCCATACTACCTAAAGCACTATACAGATTTAATGCAATGCCTATCAAATTGCCAATGATGTTCTTCACAGAAAAAGCAGTCATGAATTTCATTTGGAAAAATAAGAGCCCCAGAAGAGCCAAAGCAATCCTCAGTAAGAAACATGAAGCAGGAGGCAGCACAATACCAGACTTTAAATGATACTACAGAGGTATAATAACAAAAGCAGCATGGTATTGGCACCAAAACAGATATGAAGACTAATGGTACAGAATAGAAGACACAGAAACATACCCACATAAATACAGTTATTTCATACTAGACAAAGGTACCATTAAACATACCTTGGAGAAAAGATAGCCTCTTCAACAAACGGTGCTGAGAAAACTGGAAATCCATATGTAACAAGATGAAATTAGACCCCTATCTCTCAACTTGCACAAAACTTAACTCAAAAGTGGATCAAGGACCTAGACATTAGACCAGAGAACCTGCACCTACTAGAAGAAAAAGTAGGCCCAACTCTCCATCATGTCAGCTTAGGAACTGAATTCCTCAACAAGACTCCTGAAGCACATGAACTAAAATCAAGAATCAATAAATAGGATGGTAAGACACTAAAAAGCTTCACAGCAAAGCAAACAATCAAGAATGTGAACAGGGAGCATATAGAATGGGAGAAAATCTTTGCCACCTGTACCTCAAACTGAGCATTATTCTCCAGGATATATAAAAACTATTAAAACAGCATCAAAAAACAACTCAATCAATAAATAGGTAAAGGAACTAAAAGGCATTTCACAAAAAAAAAGAAATATGAATGGTCAATAAATATATGAAAAGCATAAGTGGCATGATTTTAAGCATAGCGGCATAATCATAAGCACAGTGGCATAATCTTAACTTTTCATTATAGAATTTAATAAGAATTACTAATTATCATTTGGTGGCATTATTACATATCACAGAAAATATGTTTCTTTTTTCTTTTTGGGGAGGAGGTGGTATCAGGGATTGAACCCAGGTGTGCTTAACCACTGAGCCACATCCTCAGGCCTTTTTAAAAATCTTTTTATTTTTTAGTGGTGCTGGGAATTGAACCCAGGGCCTGTGCATGTGAGGCAAGCACTCTATCAACTGAACTATATACCCAGCCCTATATTTTATTTTGAGACATAGTCTTGCCAAGTTGTTCAGGACCTTGCTAAGTTGCTGAGGCTGGCTTTGAACTCATGCTTCTCCTGCCTCAACCTCCCTAGCAGCTGGGATTACAGGTGTGCTCCACCCCACCCTACAGAAGTATTCCTTTCAGAAGTAGGGAACCACTAATTTAGAGGTTCAAGAATGCCCCAAATTTTACAGTTTTCTTTCCTAGATTAACCCTTAATTCCAGGTTTCTCCACTACCAAGAAAATCTGAAACTGACACTCAAACTGAAACTTGTTGATAAACAAGGCTGGATTTTTCCATTCAGCCTTTCATTACTGGTGTTCCAGATAATTTCCATGAAGTCCCTGAAATTGCTGGTGAATTTCCTTTAGAATAGTATTGCCTAGACTGTCTTTGACTCATTTCCTTGAAAAAGATGTGGGTCTGTTTTATTTCTCAAATGGCATAATATTCTCAGACTCAAAATTCCAGCCATTCTTCCTAAAAATCACTAATTCATGTCAATTCTAACAATACATTCCTTTCTATCTACCTCTTCCTATTAATTCCACTTAACACCAGCTACTCCAGACCCTCAAGTGTCTTTGGACATAATTTAGCTTTACTGATATTTGTTTAGATCCAAAGTATTATGGCAGGTGTTTTGAAACTAACCTGTCACGTTATGTTACAAAGCTGGAATGTAAATTTTGTTTTATATTGCCTCTTCTAATTATATATACATAATCATTTCACAAATTGGGAATACAAACTAAGTGAGTACTTCCTAATCTCAAGTAATGTACAATTCAGTAAGGAAGATAATATGTGTATAGAAAGAGCTATAATCCCAAGACCAAAATATTTTATATGCTGTAAGATATAAGAAGATATAGTGTATTCCTTCTGAAAATTTTGGGGAAAACTTCATAGAAGAGAACATAATTTGAAATAAGCATTAAAAGATATGCAAAATTTAAAAGAGTAGAACAATGGTATTTAAGGGAAGGTAAGAATACAAAAAGCAAAACTGGAAAACTCAGAATAAAGTCAAATCATGACAGGCTTCATTAGGGTATTTGCATTTAATTCTATAAATAGACAAAAGGAGTGATCTAAAATGGGTATATCGGTTAAGAGTCCATTGCAGACCTGAGGCTTGCACTAGAAAAGGGACAGTGGGCACAGAAAGAAAGGAAAAAGGAGAAGTCTTATCTATCAAAACTAGAAGATATTAAAGACTGAAATAAGAACTTTCTATGAATATTATGAGCCTTTGCATCTATCACAATTAAACTTCAGTAATGTTGTTCCTGATATAAGAGGTGGAGCTCTGACATGACATACAATGAATTCATCTAGAACTGTTTGTCGGTGGCAAATTCTCTTTGAGGGAGAATGTAATATGAATGTGCTGATGTCCTGACTTCAGTGAATCAAAAATTAAAATACAGGAAAACAATTATAAAAGATGATGCTGGAGTGATGATTCACACTTAAAATGTACTTAAGAATGTACTTGAAATGATTTACTCAAATTTTATCTAAATAGCAACTCTCTTAATTCAAATATGATTAAATTTACTCTAATTTTCACAACAATTCTTTATGTAAAATTATTCTTAATCAGGGTTCCACATCAAATTCATATGTGAAACTTTTCAAAATCATATATACTGAATTAAAATCAAATTATTTGTGGGTGGTTCCATTCGTCCACAAGTGATTCTGATCATCAACCATGATGGAAACTTCTGCCTTACAGGACAGGCTCAGATTCTTAAACATAATGATGGTCCAATATTTATTTGGTGAGTAAAAGGACCTATAAAAACATCTGGTCACTTAGAATGTTACTTATCAAGCCTAAGTTATGCTTTAGTCTAATCTGTGAAGGTTTTACAAAAAAAGGATGAATGACTGAATGTACATATTCCTTGGCACTACTCAAATGTCTTTAAATCTCCATGGTTGAAGCTCAAGAATCTGTGTTTTTAAGCAGGTTCCTGAGAAGCTGGTGTTTTGCTGTAATCTCTAAAAAAAACCAAACTATTGACCTTATTCAGTCTTCCATCATCACAATCTTGGCTGCCCATTAGAATCCCCAATTTAAACAGGCCAATTCCAATTAATCAGAATCTCTCTGTTTCCCATTCATTGTTTATTTCAGTGTCCTGGGTGATTCAGTTACATAGTGAGGGTTGAGAACCAATGTTATCTTTTAAGGATTTTCACAGGCTTCTGTTGAGCTGAAATTTGTTTTCCTAGTGTAGGAACTGTTAAATGTTAGTGTATATCAGAATTACCTGGAGAATTGTTAAGAAAGATCACTGGATTCCCACAACCAGAATTTTTTATTCAGTTGTTCTGAGACTGAGCCCAAGAATTACAAGAACTAAAAAGTTCCCTGGAACTGCTGATGCTGTTGGTGCAGGGACCATTTAAATCATCCACTGGACCTAGTTTCATTTCTTGAAGACATGGTAAGTATGAACCCACTTCCAATATTCCTTTGATCCTTTAAAAGAGCTACTGGTTTTCCTTTCTTTCCTTCCTCCCTTCTGTGAGTAAATCCCAGTTACATCATATGACATGATTTCTAGTCCTCTTATTAGTTTGCCTAAATTCCTGCCATTCATAACTAACACAATCTCCTTTAGAGGGTCATGATAACAACAAACAAGTAAAATGGGATCATCCTCTTTTTAAAAATTATGGTAAAAAACATAAAATTTAACACTTCAACCACGTTGAAGTGTACAGTTCAGTTGTATTAAGTATATTTAACACTTTGAGTATTTATCTTCTATCAATGTAGCCTAAGCTAACTTCACTAATTTTGGTCATCACATCCACCGACTTGTGCTCAGCTAACTTTGGACTCAAATATTTCTATTCCACCTAGGTCTAATTAACCTGTGTTCCTTCAGAACAAAGTTATGTAAATAGAAACTTTTCTGAACCCCTAATATATTTATTGTTTTAACCAGATTTTTTGTTGCTGTGATCAAAAGACCTAACAACAAAAATTTAAGAGGAAAATTTTATTTGGCTCACGGTTTCAGAGGTCTCAGTCCATAGTCAGTCAACTCCATTGCTTTGGGGCCAAGGTGAGGCAGAACATCAGGGTAGAAACATGTGGTATAGTAAAGCAGCTCAGAATATACCCAGCAGGAAGCAGAGAGAGCTCTGCTTACCAGGAACAAAATATATAAACCAAAGGCATGCCCCCAGTAACCCACATTCTCAAGCCACACCCTACCCACCTACAGTTACCATCCAGTTAATCCATTCAAGTGGATTAATGCACTGATTAGATAAAGGCTCTCGTAATCCAATCTTTTCACCTCTAAACTTTTTTGCATTTTCTAAACATGAGCTTTGGTGGGGATGCCTAATATCAAAACCATAACATTTATTGGCTCCATTTAAATTTTACCTTGTTAGATTCAGTTTTAGCATTCTAGTGTTTCAAGATCTTACTGGATCCTGAATTTGACATCTGGGGGATTGTGGATGGTGAATTTCTAAGAACTAACTTACATATTGTTTCTTAGAGGTTACTCCATACTGCCAAATTCTTCTCAAGTGGCACTGCCCCTGAATTTCAAATGGATGTGATGACCTTTGCTTTCTAAAAGTGATCCGTGAGATTTGGAGAGATTAAGTGCTTTTCCCAAAGTCACATATTTAGTGTCAGAGCCAGGATTCAAATGTATGTTGACCCAAGATTTCCCTGAGGTGGTTCTTAAGAAAGTCAAAGTCTTGGGCTGGGTATGTAGCTAAATGGCAGAGTTCTTGCCTAGCATGCATAAGGCTCCGGGTTCAATCACCAGTACTGCAGAAAAAAGAAGTGGCAAAGGGAGACTTCCTTTCTAGGCTCAGCATTCATAAGATGCTAAGTAAATGTTTCTTTAAACCCTCCCTGCCCCTCATCCCCACTATTTGAGACATGATTTTTGAACTCCCAGAAATAAATGGCCAATAGCCAATTCTGAAAGTGAGAAAGGAAACTGGTGCTCATAGTACAGACGTTTCTCAGTCTGCCTCAATGTGAAGGCCTAGAGGGAAATAATTTCAGGGAACAGATGTTGAATTAGAAGTCAGGTGAGCAGATGATGTTGGCTGTGAGGAGTATGGTGGGGAAAGAAAATAACATTTACTAAACACTCATTATGTGCCGCAAATCATAAGTAAGTGTGGTAAAAAAATGGGAGTCAGGAGAGGTGGCACGTGCCTGTAATCTCAGTGACTGGGGAGGCTGAGGCAGGAGGATCACAAATTCAAAGCCAGCCTCAGCAATTTAGTGAGACCATGTCTTAAAAAAAAAAAAAGGATTAGGACTTAGGAACTAATTCTGCTAGTAATACAAACCAAAGCATAGCTGAAGAAATGAAGAAACTTGGGGACTTTGTATCTTCCTTTTTCTTATGCTTCTTTACAATCTTTCAAAGTTTTTTGAAAATTTAATTAACTGATTAGAATATTAAACAAATGCATTTATTGGTTAGTTGTTACATTCAGTTTTATACTGCTTCTTAATTCCAAAAACAGTAAGAGTTGTAAAAAGTACCAGAGTAACTGGGAGAAGTGGTGCACATCTGTAATCCCAGCAACTTGGAAGGCTGAGGTCAGAGGATCACAAGTTCCAGGACAGCACCGCAACTTAGTGAGACCCACCCCCATGTCTAAATAAATAAATAAGTAAATAAATAGGGCTGGGAAGTAGCTCAGTGGTACCTTGCCCCTGGATTCAATCCCAAGTACAAAAAACAACAACAAAAAAACCCCCACTAGAGTAAGAGACTGCATTGCTGTTGTCATCCTGCTATTTACTTGCTGTATGATTATGAATACATCACAATCTTTAAGATTTCTGTTGTACTTGACTTCATATGTTTTAGGGTGATCAGTGGGGAAAAAGTTTTGTTTTAGATAGGAATACAAATAGAAGCAGAATTTTGGTGGGACACTTACAGAGGACCTAATTATTTTAGCTCCTTCCAAATAAGATTATCAGAAACAAAAAAGATGATTTAATATTTGAAGCAGCGATACTATAAATATAGAACTTTAAGGGCCTAAAAAATTTCAATATTTCTCCCCCTACTTCTTCATTCCTTTCATTTTCTTGTCTATGTCCTAACCTTAAAGTTGGCTCTCTCCAAAATATTTCTTTGCAAAAATACACACAACATTTCTATCACTAAGTATATTGTTTTAGTTATCACTACAAGTGTCAAAATTTTTTTTCTGCAAATTTAACATTCTTGTTATAATTTGGTACAAATAGATCAGTTTTCTTCTCTAACAATAAATACACAAAATTCATGGCAACTTCTATCATGTATCTTTCAATCCAATTCAGTAAGAAGTTAGGAGATGTGGGGTAAAAAATATATACATTAGAATATCAAATGACAATATACTGAATGCTGAAAAGTATAAATTCATCTCTCATTTGCAATGAATAAATGTCTTTGAACATGGTAAGGTAAATGCCTCCCAGTCAATCTTTGGAATGTTATTTTAGTATTTCTAGCATAGCACTTCTGAACTGTTCTTCATTCCATGGTATTTAAATTTTTTATGCTACTATGAACTTGGAAAAGATATACAGAAAGTAGAGCAAGATTTTATTCTCAGAATCAAAGCCTACTTTAGTGAAATGGTAATGAGAGCTTAATGATACAACATGATGCTATCAAATATGGACTGGGATATACTGTCTTTGAAACATACAGGAATTTCTTTTTAAAGTATTTTCAGCTGTAGATGGACACAGTATCTTTATTTTTTTATGTGGTGTTGAGAATCAAACCTAGTGCCTCACACATGCTAGGCGAGTACTCTACCACTGAGTCACAACCCCAGCCCGAAACATTCAGGAATTTCTGATAGTAATATCATTTCTTTGCATTTTAACATAAGGGTAATGAGAAAAAGGAAAGAACTGACACAAAAACTAGATTGGAAATGGGAAAAAAACCTAAATCTGTAAAGGAGTAAGGGCTTAAAATAATAGGATATGGAAAAGATAAAGTAATGCTTAATGGATAGTCCCACTCATACTTAGGGTAACAAGGATAAAACTGCTTTGTGCCTTGTGGTCATAATAAACTATACTTCCTCAGGTTGTCAACTGTTAATAAATCAAGCATAACTTTCAAATATGTTATTTTCCAGGAACTATACGTCAGAAAGTTGTACATAACGTAGAAACATAGTCATATAACAAAACTATTACCTACAGGTACAGAGTTTCAGTTTGGGACAATGGAAAAGTTCTGAAGATGGTTCATGGTAATGCCTACACTACATTGTGAATGTGCTTTATGTCACTAAATGGCACACTTAAAATACTTAGGCAAATTTTTTGCAAATTTTTAAAAATATTGAGAAAATAAAAGATAAAAGCACCTTCTTCTGGAACTAGTGCACAAAAACAGATGTCCTCGACTCAACCCACTGCTGAGAGGAAAATCCAAGAGCAAGTGATAAACTTTTGTTTTGCTACCATGATGTAAGTGATCCTCCTGAGTAACATTTATGAGGATTATTTGAAAAGAGTAATTTTGTGACAAACTGTAAATGAACTCTGACAAGGGTTCATATATTCAATGTAATGTATTTGATTACATTTAACTGTGGCTTTAGTCTTTTGTGGGAGAATCAACCCCACAATGTTCTATTCTATTGATGGTCTATTGATAAAGTGCTGGGCTGGGGATGTGGCTCAGTAGTAAGAGTGTTTGTCTAGCATGCACATAGCATTGGGTTTGATCCCCAGCACTGCAAAAATAAAAATAAAATAAAAGTGCTTTATCTCTTTATTTCTTTACTAAAGGAAATGTTTATGTGATCTGAAAAAATAAAGCTTTCATAGTAATTCAGAATGGGAGGGAATGATGACCTATTCACTGGGTAGTGAGAGAAAACAAGTAAGATTTTTAGTTGTTTAAACAGATTCAAATCTCATCTGTACTTTAACTATATAACCTTGAACAAATTATTTAATCACTATAAACTGATTTTTCATTCAAGAAGTACAGAAATGCATATGTAACTCCCAGGATTTGGCAAATATTAAATAAGATAAAACTTTTTAAATGTTCATCACATGTATGCACTTAATAAAAGTATGTTTTTTAACTAATCCAAACACTTTTGAGTTTTACTTAATATTATACACAATCATCTTAGTTCAGGAGAGGGTTATTGAAAGATCTTCTAGTCTAGAATTTCTCATTCTTGATATTATTGTCACTCTGGATCAGATAATTCCTTGTTGTAAGAGGCTGTCCTAGGCATTGTAGTATAGGCCTCTTCCAATAAGATGTCAGTAGCATTCCCTAGTTGTGGAAACCAAAACTACATCCAGACATTGCCAAATGTCCCTTGGGGGGCAAAAATGCCTCCAGTTCAGAAAGAATTCATCCTATGTCCTCATTTCATAACTGAGGAAGCTACAGACCAGAAAGGTTATAGGAAGTAAATGAATGGGGTGGCTAAAATTTAAGAGATATGATTCTAGAGTCAGTTGGATTTGGTCCAGAAAATAACTGTGACAGTCTGGGGAAAGGCAATAGTAATACTAGAGAGATGCTAAATCAGTAAACTATAATTATGAATATATTATAATATAATAGCTCACATTTTATGGACTTGGGAATTACCAAAATATGATATAAATATAAAAATATTTGATTCAGCTTGTACCAGAATATATGCCTTTAATGAAATAAAATAAGAGAGTCATTTGATAGAAACTTAATTTTAGTGACCTTTGTTAGATTGGGCCTATTTTGAATAGTTGCACTACTATGAGAATGCAAAACATCACTAACTTCTGCTTCCAAAAATGTAACTATTAAATTCAAATTATCATATTTGAAACATTCTCCTATCTAATATTACTAGATGACACCAGACAATTTAGAATGAAATAGATTTTCTTGTGACAAAAATATAACACTTATGGCTTAGATCAGAAAATAATAATAAATACAGTCCACCTTTTTTGTGGAATTATAAATGATACAGGATATCTGAGGAAAGGAAACAGAAGATTACCATTTTTATTCAGTTTGGGGCAATAAAATTTTCTGTTTTATGAACTGTTCTTTTATTATTCTGGTAAGAAGTTTAAACTTACTCAAATTAGGTAACTCTGGTAACTCTACATATAACAGGCTATATTTAATAAAATGACTCTTATTTGCATTTCTTAAATGACAATTAGGTTTAGTTATACAAACATCAAATTTCTTCCTCAGGACAAATCATAAAACATTTATGGCAAGAACTTGCTATTAGCTGTTTTAATGTTTCACTGAAGTGGGAATTGCATAGTCTAACTGATCTTGACACAAAGAAACCTAGGATTGTAAATAACTTCTTGTATATCCTATTTTAATAAAGTGATCAAAATGGAGCAAACCTCAAAAGGGTTGGCTGCAATACTATAAACATAAATTTCATTCTTCGTCACAGAGAAGTTTGAGAAATAAGCATTTGAATTGTGCAAGGAGTGCATGTGCTATGTTCTCCATAATTACATCTTTAAAGATAACCTCCCTCAAACATTCTGAATAAACAGGATATTTTTTTTGTAAAAGATGGCTTGACCTTTGGAATCTTTGAATACCATCATAACCTAAATGAGCAGAGTACAGTACTCAGATATAGCAGAATGAGGAACTGTATTAATCTTGCCAAGGTGTTGTAAAGGTCACACTCCTTTTAAGGAGTTCTCAGAAACATTAATTGTGCTAGAAATGCAGATCTGTACCACTCAACATGATGGACACTCAAAGCTATAAAGCTATCTAACATCATTAGATTTTCAAGTTATTAGATTAGTATCTGACTCATGAGTTTGCCAAGTTTTGGCTAATTTACAGAGATTATCACAATCAAACAGATAATGAAGTTTCCCATAGCACATTAATAATTACAAAATAAAACAGAATTAACAAAATAATTGGAAAGTACTAGATAGAATTTTAAATATTTATATCATTTTTATTTCAACTAAACCTTGACCTTCATAAACCTTTGTGGCTAGTGAGTTCAGGATTCATACCTGTGAAGTCAGAAACTGAATTAAGGTCCTGTGTAATCCATTAACTTACTTGATCCCATGACAGCTACTTTGCATCAGAAAGCCACCAAATACATGCCATTCATTCCAACAGGTTAATAAACGTGACTGGATCTGTAAGACTGGTTTCAGATGGAAAAGAATCAAAGTTCTATTCTCACAGATATAATGAATATGGTAGGAAGCTTGCTTACTTTATTCTCTATAAGCTTAGTGAATATTTTCACATATTGACACCTAAGAGAAGACAGGGGGCCAAAAACTAACAAATGTTCATTAACCTCTCTCCAGACATTCCCAACCTGTGAAATACAAAATTAAAAATTATTTCTAACAGTTTACTAATTATTCTTCACAAACACAACAGATTTAAAATATAATGTGTTTTAGTGTACTTGTATTATATAAACCACCATGGTCAGAAGGAAGATTTATAATAAACAATGGAACAGTCTTAATAGTTCAGGAGTCTGACTAGTCATTTAAAACTACATTTTTCCTACTTGTTTATTTTGTAGTTTTAATATCAAGAAATACCATTGAGCTCTTCAGTACAGCTGGGTCTTTTGTCTGTATATCTTTAAGCATTAAGCCCACTGCCTGGCACACATACACTAGTATTCAATAAATGATTCCTGAATAAATTATGGAAAGATTAGTAACTAAGTTTTCTTATGGTGTACTTACTGACATATGACTTGAAACTCTACTGAACAATATGGAAACAAAGGAAAACCTTCTAAACTAAATGCTATGCAAAAGGACTAATAACAAAATAAAAAGTCAGAATCTAAAACAGCAACTATTTCATAATTTCTTTTTTCTTGAAAGGAGATAGCAAATGAGCAAGGAGTTTCATTTATTTTTTGTTTTGGCTTTTACTGAGTACAGGTAACATCATTACTGAGTGAAAATTCATGTTTGAGCCACTGAACATTTTTAAAAATCTTCATTTGATGAAATATGTTCTACAAAATCTCATGACTCCCCTTACCTTATCTCATGAATTCTGAGTGTATATGTTTGAATCTTTTCATGTCTGTTCACTTCCCATTTCTGTTGTTCTGATGTTTACTCCTCAATATCCCATTTTGACAATTTCTGATATTCCTTACTTGACAATTTCTGTTCCCCACTGACTTCCTCATTACCAACCCCAGGAGGGATGAGATCCTTGACTCTTAGCAGTAATTGAACATTTATTAGCCCCAGGCATGGTGGCAAAAATGCCTATAATCCCAGCGACTCAGGAGGCTAAGGCAGGAGAATCTCAATTTGAGGCCAGCCTCATCAACTTAGTGAGACCCTCTCCCAAAATTTAAAAAAAAATGAAAATGACTGGGGATATAGCTCAGTGGTAAAGTGCCCCTGAGTTCAAACCTCAGTATGGAAAAAAGAAAGTAAAGGAAAAAATGTATCAGCAAAGATATATTCAAACCACATTTAATGATTTTATCAGGAGTGGACTTGTAATAATCGGAATCCTGACAATTCTTTGATGTCTTTTAGAGCTTTGTCCTAACTAAAACTTCAAAAAACCAAATGGGCAAAAGATATTGGCACAAAACCAAGTAACATTTTTCTCTCTTCTCCTTTATCCACTATAACTGTCAGCCACTTGGCTTTTATAACTATCTACTTTCATAACAACCTAACAAAACCACTGAGGCCTAACAGTGTTTTGGGCAGTGTGATACATCAAACAGTCACCATTTGTGAAAAGTTTGTACTAAACAGTTAAGGAAGGATATCTAGCTAAAAAGAAATGATAATGATTTTTTGGTAACAATTATGCTTGGTATTTCATATCCTAGTAAATTGCCTCAACCCTAATTCAACACAGATTTCACTACTTAGTGAATGTCAGGTGGTCAACTATTGGTAAAGGTTTCTTACGATTTGTGTGTAAGTGTCCTAGTACACAACCATGGAAAAAAACCCCAAAGGAATGTCAATGCGGGACTCCAAAATCATGGTTCATGCTTTTAGATATGAAATTAAACTCAGAGTTTGGACAGTCCAATTCCCCCATTTCAGAAATGACAAAACCCAAATCCAGGAAGCTTAGGACCTGTTCAGGGTCATGAAGTCTAGTGGATTAATTACAGCACTGGATGTCTAAGCCAGAGTTCTCTTCATACAGATAAGGTGTTGCTGCTACTTTATGAACTTAAAGACTTTAATATTTGCATATATTCAAAGATACTACAGTCAAACCAGTTAGAAAGCCTGGCAAAGTCACTTTTTCCCATGAAATGATGACCTTAAACCTTACTGTGAACAGGTCATAAGAGCCAAATTGAGTGGTGATTTTGATGCCTATAACACAGCTCTCACCTACCTGCTGGTTACAGACAGTTTGGTATAAAAGTTAAAAATCCAGGAGTTTCATCCTAGGACAATGACATATATCCAAGCTGATTGAAGACACTACCATCTTTCAAAGGTTACCTTTAGTAAGAGAGTTGATAAATAAAACACCATCATATTACAGTGTATTTCTAACATCCATATTTAGTAAGTGGCATTTATGTAATGTGCCTATTACAAATATTGTGAGGGATTTGTTTTTATTGATTTGCCATTCCACCAAAGTGAAAGGTATGAAAGATTATGGAATAGCACACACAAATATATCATTTACAATTGTGTCCTTTTACAATAAAAAGGAACTTAAAATATTTTATTCTATTTTGGCATCCACAATCTTTCACTTTGGAGGTAAGTCAGCAAGATAAAGTCACATAGCACATAGTGGAAATTACAAAATTTACAATGGTAAGACTCTCTGAGATCTTCTACAGTAGTATTGGTCTCCACCATCTAAGTACATTTCCAAAACTGCTTTAAAACACATTTCAAATGCACATTTTATAAGTCTGATATTAGTAGGCTGTTTACAAGTATATAGTACTTCGTGTGAACTAAAGACCACTTATACTGAAATAGTCAAGAAATATTTTTTGTTAGGAGTAGTATGTGTTGGTAAGTAACACAGCACTGATTGAAATCCAAAGCACCTTAAAGATGTAAACCTTTCTGTAAGCCTTGTAAACCTTGCTTTGCTAGTATACAACCTCAAATATCCACAGAAAACTTCCCAGTGATTGCTGAAATATCTGCTTCTGCCAAACTCTCTGCCTCTTTCTCCAGTAATCTTCTCCACCATACGCTGGATCCTAAAATACATCAGATCCTACTTGAAAGCTCAAGTATACAAGCTAACCTCCTCGAAATCCTAACCCCATCACTCTGTAAAAAGTCTACTGCGAGTTTCTACACTTCAGGGCGTTGAATTTCACCCAAGGGGGCTGTGTGTCTCCCTCATTTCTTTTCTTTCCTCTTTGATTTCTGTACCCTTCCTCCATCAGCACCCCCTTTCCTTTCCCTGACCCTCAAGGTCCACAGCACTTCTACCTTGCCTCCTCTCTTTTGCCAATCACACCTCAGCGTTCTACATCACACTAAAGCGTCTGGCTGGGAGAGAAATAATGTGTTATATATATTTTTTCCCTTCTAACTCCTGCCTTGTGAGTACCTGCAGTTCCTTTGCCTGCGGACCCCCGTCCTTTGCGGGGAAAGGGTAGAGGTAGGGAAGCCCCTCTGCTTCAGTCCATCTTGCACACTCAGGGCTAATACAGCGGGGCGGGGCGGGGCGAGTTTGGCCTTTACTGCGCCACAGCAGGTGGGGGGTGGGGCGGAGGCGAACCGCGCCCAGTCCGATCTCGGACAAGCCGAAGAGAGGCAGCAAAGGAGATGGGGCCGCCCCCGCACCCCGGGACGGGAACTCACCTTCTCTGAGGCAAGGGCGGGTGTCTACTTTAAAACTACTGCCCCCCCTCCCCGCCGCCGCCATAGTGGAGCCGCCAAAGCCGCCGCCGCCGCCGTCGCCACAGCCACCAGCGAGCGGGCAGACAGGCGTGGAGGTGGCGGAGGAGGCAGGCACAATCACTGCCACCGCCGCCGCCGCCGCCGCCGCGCAGGCGACGTAGGAGGAGGAGGCGGCAGAGACGGTAGCTTCCTGAGGGGAAGACTCCGCCGCCAGCAGGATGACTGTGCTCGGCGCCGCCGCCATCGCACAGCGAGGCGCGTACAATTGCACTTGCGCCCCGCTCCCGTTAGGCTCCTTTAGCTCCGCCTTCCTCTTAGCCCCTCCCCCCGCCCCCTTTTTCCTCACTTCAACTGTGAGCCTCGGTCTCGCTCCTTCTGCCCGCCAATGGAAATGCTGTACACCCACAGGACGCCTGCCCCCTCCTCCTACTGCTTGGCGTCACCAGTCTCCCTTTGGAGGGAAAGTGATGATAGCCAAGGGTAAAGGTCAAAAAGCGCGGGATGTAAAAGCACGTGGACCTCACACAGTGAGGCCGCTTTTCTTGGAGCACCTAATCTAAAAGCAATTTAATAATAATAAAAAGTAAGTCTGGAAATTTATTGATCTCACCTCCAGATTATCTCTAAAATACATTTTATTCTGTCTTACAACCCTTAGTAAAGAGAACAGAAATAATCAGAATCTTTGGTCACTACACATTTTCCCCATGGTCCCTTAAAGGACCGTTTATCTATCCATCTACCCATCTAAATTACAGTGAACTTCCGTCAATTTGGTACCCAAAGAACTGGGATATTACTGATAATTCTTTTTTTCTTTCAACTTCCTTTACTCCCCAATCCTGATTTATGTTTATTATTTTCTTCCTCTTTATTTCACATACACATATGCCTAACTAATGTTTTCTGGTTTTGATTGTTTTCAAATTTCACAAAAATTTATCTTTTTCTAGGCAGCATTCTAGAATTTGTTTCTTTAACTTAGCTTTTTGATTCAAGGATACACCCATGTTGTCACTTGGAGTTGTAATTATTCACTGTCAATGTTGTACAATATCCCATCCATTTGTCTTGTTGATGAATATACCTCCTGGTATATGTGTGTAAAAGTACGCTCTCCTTTCCAGGCTCACTTTCACTGTTGTATTTAAGTCCTTATCAGGTCTTCTCAGAACTATGGCATCTGGCCCACTAATCTTTCCTCTGGTCTCAGTGCCTCCAACCTGTTTCTATATTGCTGTCATTCATCACCAGCTCTCCATCACCTATGGGATAAAATCAAAGGACACAGTTTTGCACTTACTAAATCCCACCTCGCCTCTTAATCTCACCTCTTTTCACTGCCCCACCCCTCCCCTATTTTATTTTATGATTCAGCAATACTAAATCTTACAGATTCCTGTGAAGTTCATGTTATTTCATGTTGCGGTGTTGTTATTTATGTTCTTCCCTCTTCCTAATATACCCTTCTGCCAACATGAACTCAGAAAACAAGATAGTGTATCACCTCCTCCAGGTAACCTGTTTTGTCTTTGCTTAGAGTTAATTCCCCCTCTTGTGTACTGCACCTATACCTATTGCATATTTTTATTGTAATTAATCGTATTTTCTGCCTCCCCTCTTCATAGCCTGGAGCCATTTTGAAACTAAAGGTATTTTGTTTTATTTTATGATCCATATACTCCAACCCAGTAAAGTCCTAAGACAAAAGCAGTGACCCCCAGGTCCAGGTCCCTAAGCCCTACTTCTATCCCACAGATATGTGTATTTTGCTTGCACAATGGTTTATGTACTTCTTCCTCAATGCTTAAAAGGGAGGTTTCAAGCAAAAAGCTACTTGAAAACATTGGAAGATTTGTCAGTTGTGGTGCTGCATTCCTGACTGGCAACATTAGCTGAAGCTGAATAACAAATTCAAAGACTTGGACTGCTGGATTTATAAAAATGTATCTTTATGGGATTTTGTTGTTGCTGTTGTTCAGATTTATCCAAGAATATTGGAGTGAGTGGGTGGTTTTTCTCCTCTTCTATCCTGGCGTTCTGTAAATTAGAGTAACTTCTGATCATCAAAGAAATTATTAGATAGGCCAGACAAAAGAAATATTCTGCCAAAATAACCAATAGGACAAGGTAAACATAAAAATGGGGTGTGATTTTATCCCTTCCAATATGAGGGAGGAAATCCCTCAAACATATTGCCTCTTTAAATATGAATCACAGTTCACTTGTGTAAGAAAAATTCACTCAAAATGTCTGAGGGAGTGTGTATCAGTCAGCATTCAGTCAGCAAAAAAGAAATTGCACTAGGTATTTCAAACAGAAAAGATTAATGTATGACTCAGGTACTTAAAGGAATAAGAAAAGTTAAAGGAGGAAAACATTTGTACGATATTTTTATATAGGTTGGAGACTTTAAAAGCCAGTTTACCTGGAATCCAGCAGATAAAGAATATGAATTTTTGGGGGTGGGCTTAGCATTCTTCTGTGACATGCTTTTGAGGATATGTGAGATTAGCAGAGATTTTCAGCAGTTCTCTGACCTGTGTGAAAATAATGATTATATTAGTCAACAAACACTTATTAAATTATGGAATAACTTCTTCCTTCTAAGACTCCATGGACAATTCTGTGTCTGTCATTTAACCAAATCGTAAAAATACAACAAAGGGTAATACATTAAATAAAAGAAAGTGAATTTTCTCCCCATTCTTCAGCTCCATTTGGTGACATGCTATTGTTAGCTGCTAGGCCAGTACTTTCAAGCACAATCACTTAAGCTTGCAGGAAAAAAAAGACTGTGGCGCCTTTAAATAACTGTAGTGGCCTCTAAAGTTGCTTTTTGTCTCAGACAAGTTCTGATAGAGAAACTTCCAAGGTCACCTAGAAGTGAATGCTATATCAATTAAACTTGCCCAGCTATCCTGCCCCACATTTAGGAAGTGAATTTTGCTCTCTAGAATATTAAATTCTGTGCCCATCAGTGGTCCCATCTGTCATTTTCTGAACCTGCAATGTAGGAAGAGGCATGATGTCAAACAGCAAGCTCAAGAATGTGCCTGCTTCTACATGTGAAGATGAGTCTATTGTACATGAATATATGAGTTTCTTAAAAAATGAAAGAAGAAAAAAGAAACCCTTGCTTTGTTTACCTGGGAAAACACTGCTTTGGGAATGATCCCCAGTGCTCTCCTTCCTTCCATCAAGTGATAAACCCACCTTCACACTTTTATCTCCTTCCTTGTAGTTAATTCACAAAGGGGTGAACCCACTGCATTGTTACACTATAACATGAAAATGTCACCAGATTACAGTCATATACTATGACAATTCTAAACACTTTACTTTCTTCCTCTTATACATACCATTGTTCTCTATGACCATAATGTTTTTAAACGAATGCTGAAGTAATTTCTTTCACAGGAAAGACATTAAATGTTGTAAAGAATAACAATTGTGAAAGCCTTTTGTGGGCAAGACATTTCCCATAATTTCCTGATCATCTCGCAATTTTGTTGTTACATTGAGCTCATTAATCCATTTAAAGAATGATAAACTCAATCTCATGAGTGTAACTAACTTTTCTATGGTTTTTAACTTAGTGATTGAAAATGGTCTGTTTATTCCATTGGGTCAGCAGGAAGATACTCTAACAACCCCTCAAATCACAGAAAGAAGATGGGAGTCGGGGTGGGAAAGGGAATTTAGGTCTGAGGTGGAAGGGAAGGTCAGAGGCGCTAAAAAGAAAAAAAGGAGCATAGTTTTGCATATAGGAGAAATCATCAAATAAACAAAAGCATATCAAGGGTCCGTTCAATATATTTATAGTGTAATATAACATGCCTCATTTGAAATGATATGCGAACATTTAAAAGCCCACTATTACCAAACATAATGCTCTTAAAGTTATCAGAAAATGGAAGAAACAATTAAAGCAATTTTGTGGCATATAATGAGTAATTGACAAAAAATGAACCTAAGTAGAACAGAGGTTCTGCTTTTATGACTTACCTCCTAAAAGTGCCACCTCTTAATATTATTACGTTGGCAATTAAGTTTCAACACATGAATTTGGGGGAACATCCAGACCATAGCAGTGTGTATAAGGTGACTCCGTTTTGAACAAAAATGTTTACATATATGAACAAATGGAACATTTGAAATATATATATATATATATATATATATATACACATACATACATACATACAAAAACACCAGGAGTTTATGGATGGATCACAGTTAAGTTTAAAATATGAGATAATTAACTCATATTTACATTTTTAAAAGGTAATAATACTAGATAAAATTATTATACTATAGTATGTGTCTGGTTGGAGATTGACATTATAGAAATGAATCTTTACTGATTCAAAGTTGTCAAATATATATTTTTAATTAAAATGAGATTACCCAGAGTTTTTATAAAAACATGCTGCTTTATTCCTGATTTATTTGTCTCATAGTATGAACCTACCTGCATCTCATTCTTCTTCTCTGTTCCATAATCTCATCAAAGATTCTCTCTCTCTCTCTTGCCCTCTTGCACACACCTTTCTCATCAGCCTAGAGAGAATCTCAAGGGAACATTCCTCAGTAATTTAGCTTCCAAATCTATGCCAGAATCATGCTTGAGGTTTCCTATGCATAAACATCTAAAAAGTTCCAGAAAATTGTACTGGTTAAATTTAACTATAGAAAAGATTTTTCCTTTAACCCATTTGTCTTTTATGATTGGTTAAAGGAAGAACATGTTAGGCATTGGTTATTTAATCACACAATGGAATATGCAGTCAGGGAACAATTTCATCACCCCATTTTCTCTTGTTTCATATGCTTTCATGTCCTCTGGTTTTTATGCTTTATGCTATCCATCCTCTTTACATCATCACGCAGCTCTTGCTTTAAGAGACATGAGTTATAATCACAGGTGGTGTCTAGAGTTACATTTTCGATGGAGACTATTCTCTGCATTCAAGTGACAAAGAAATTAAATAAAAGCAATTGCATACCCAATACCGTGGGTTAGAAGATTTTTAAAAATTGAGGATTGATCCTAAATCCAGTTAAAAATTATCTTCTAGATGTAAGGAATATCTAAATAAATATCACTTTAGTAATTTTTTGTTATTGCTGAAAGGTATATTTGTTGCATAGACATTCTCAAAGGATTTAGCACAATTACACAAAGTAAGATTTCATTTTTACATAAATGATTTCAAAAATTAGCTTGATGATATTTGGTGTGGGGGTATGGGGGATGTGCACTCTCATGAAGGTAGTAAATAAACTAGATCCACATCTTTGAACTCCTCTTTGACAGAGTTACTCACTGTAAGTCTTTTCTTCAGGAGATTCTTTTAAAATGACTCCATTCTGTAAGTGTTTGAATGAGGGTCTGAGTGTTGGTACAGACTATGGTGTTCCAAAATCACCCAAAAGTAACATAGTAAATGTAACTAATTATAATAAGAATTTCCTTTACTGGGCAATACACATGATGAGAGAGAAAGTAACCTCTCTCAGATGCTACAGAGACTGATGTTTCTGACTATGGGACACATATCTGCTAACTCTCACTTCAGTACTTAATCCCATAGGCCTACCCTGCTGAATATTTTGTCCTTCAGGCTCCAGGGGATAGCACAGACATGAGATCCCTAGAAGGAAAGACCTTGCAACTTTATAGCAAGTTTGTATAGTAATGATTCCCACAATCCTTCCACAAAGGGACCTATGGTTATTTACTTGGCTAACTGTACATAGGAGGGAAAGGTACACAGACATCTTTAGGCCTTTGGACACATAGTCCTAGTTGATATTGATGTCTGAAGACCTGAGACATCTTCATGGCACTGGGAGAGGGAGCAAATGAGTCATTCCAGCTCGGATTTGCTGTCATTCTAATGAGTTCATGAACTAATCTGCTTGTCATTTCCCTGATCTTCAAACATATAATTAAATTGATACATATACCAAGTGATGGAACCTCCACAATTGTTCCTTAACTGGTAAAGAAATGGCTATCATCCTAGGGATATACAAGTGCTCTGAGATGCAACTACAACAGCCAAGAAAGTAAGTTTAAAAACACACAAAATCTTGCAGAGAGTAACAGAAATTAGTGACACCTTTTAAAACTTGAAGGGGTAGTGATGTAGGGGTAGTGATGTCCATCATTTCTCATTTAATTCACCCATATAGACTATAAAAAGTCCAGAAGGATTATAGAGGAGGAGAGTAAACTACCAAAAAGTAAAACCAAACAATTATTATCCCCAAGGATGTATTAACACTCTCATTCTGTTGTAACACAGTCTGAAGAGATGTGGACCATGTGGACATTGTGTAGAAAATTATTTTGATAAACTATAAACATAACAACATTTAATTGGATTGACTGAGATATAATTCATAGGTACACTTGAGTCCTTAGTTAAACACATGTGTTCCAGAGATTGAGAGAGAAAACTATCACAGATGTATATCAGTGAAGATTTCAGAGGTCCAATGGTCTTCTGAATACTAGGAAAACCCCATCAAAACACATCACACAGGGCTGGGGATATAGCTCAGTTGGTAGAGTACTTGCATCACATGCACAAGGCCCTGGGTTCAACCTGGGTTCAATCCCCAGCACTGCAAAAAAAAAAAAAAAAAAAAAAAAAAAAAAAACACATCACATATTATAGTATTTTGTGGCATCCACTATTAAGTAGGAAATATCACACCTGATAGAGCTTTACAGATTGTGGAGCAAAATATTCCAATTTGGGAATATTGCTCTCACTCATTTACTAATTGTCATGCAAAGCTACCAACTTTGATTAGGGCAAAAAGCAGTAAAAGACTCTGTACCAGGTGCAAATTGGAGTACTAGCAGCCCTGATACTTAGGGCATATGACAGAACAGATCTTATGGCATTAGAGTAAATGCAGAGAGGAGAGATTTCATATGGAATTGATGACAATTCTCAATAGGAGATTTACAACATAGTCATTGATGTTCTGGAGCAATCTTCAGTGACGAATTAGACACCATTTTAAAAAGAGTGTCTTGCATGTTATTGGGAATTGATAGAGACAGATCACCTCAACACCAAAAAAGCATATACTCAGAATTTCCCACCATAAACTGGATACTGTCAGATCCACAATATTGAAAACTTGCATGACATGAAAATCAAAGGGAGATCAGTAGAGGAAAGGGACAAAGGGATGGGAGATGTAGTGGGAGGGGAAAGTTCTGGGAGTGACATTGACCAAATTATACTGTCATATTTTGTATTGTGTGCATGTATGAATATGTAACAACAAATCCCACCAGTATGTACAACTATAATGCACTAATAAAAAAATGTGGGGACCAAAGCTTGAGTGAATGGGCCCAATAAAAATTCATTGTAAATTGAAAGTGGTACAGCTGAGATTGGGCATTGTCAGGTCCAGAAAGTACAATGAAACTACTAGAGGAAAGGGTTCCAGACTCCCAAGTTATCAACACTTGCACGAAAGTCTCAGGTCTCAGCTCACATTTATGGTTGTGGGAGATGCCTATGATCAGCAAATGGAGATGGAAAATGACCAAGCATGATTCCTGGATTGATTGACTCAGTATTAGGGTGCAAGATGAAGAGGAATACAGCAGCACTAAGCCTCACTCAAAGATAGTCCTGAATTACATCCACTTTAGAGCTCCAACTTTCAAGGTGCATAGCTGTGGGCAGAATATCTGGTCATTTAGTTCAAAACAAAATGTCTGAAGGTAAAAATAAGCATGACAAATTGAAGGCATTGGAAAATGACTTGTCAAGTTGCTCAGCATCCTGGTGGAAGAGGTGATGGAATATAAGGTACCAGAAAGCATGGGGAGAAAGTAGGTGGATGGATTAATGAGAGTAGGTAACAAGTGAAAATCTTTGTATTTTGTACTAATACCCACTAAAGAGCATCTACCACAGAAGAGATACTAAACAGTTGAGACACAATAAGCCAGCCAGTTCCTACTGGCAGTCTAATGAAGTGCCTAAAATATGATAACCCAAAAAGAGTAACTATCAATAGCAAAGATGAAGGTTATGCATGGGAACAATAACATGGGTTTCTTGAATCCCATTTCTCCATCTAGAAGCCTCAGTATTATATTCTGGGTGGTTTTTTTTGTATTATCTTTTACTCCTGGAATGCACTGAAAATTTTTCGCCTAAGGCATGGTATACAAAAAGAAAAAAAAAACAGATGTTAGGAAAATACATAAAATAAAATGACAAATTTCTCTTTTCTTTTTTACCAACACCATTAGGTAACATCCTATAACCAATGAGTCTTAAAAATAATCTTAAATACCTGTCTCCTCTTCACCCTGCTATGCATGTGTGCATGCATGTGCAGGAGCATGCACAATTTCCCTGAAGGATGAGATACTCACTTAACAAGAATCAAAATCAGTACTTTGGGTGCTGGAGAGAATGCTAGTGTGAATTCAGAAAAAAAATATTTGGGTCATTGTGTTAGACTTAACTCAATAGCTGTAATAACCTTCCATAAATTTCTTTGCCTCTCTCCCTTATGTCACTTATCAGTCTGTATTAAACTTACTTTGATTCTAAAATGTGCAGAATTGTATGGGAGAAAAATGTGAGGATTGGGTGAATTATTTTAATTAAACACCCTCTTGTTCATGACCTTGAAACATGGTGGCATCAAAAGGCACAATAGGGACAATTACTAGCAAAAGTAGAAGTCTTAGATTCAGTAGACCCGATACTGATTCTTACTTTGTAAGAAACATGTAAAAGTGGTTTAAAGAACCCTATATTAAAGTTATTGGTTATCATTTTACTACAAAATGGAATCCAGTTAAACATAGTATCATTGCTAAAGGACACTAGCTCCTCTACTAAATTATATTATGTGTCTTTCTTCTTATAACTGGAGACCCCTTTCCTACACTCCAATATCAATGAAGTATTGAGGTTTCTTTCTTCTTCACCAACACTAGAATTTAAAATGTAAAACCAGGAATCCTCATCCAAATAGACCTCTATTCCTGTGAGAAAACACACCTTTGTGGAAACATTATTATTGAGAAGGTATTGATCACAAGTCAACCAGTGTATGATGTTCATAACACTACCAGGGTCACAAAAGTTCAGTCAATAAACTTAATCTTTTTTCCAACTGTTTTTCAAACAAACCATGTTTTCCATTTCTGGAATGCATATGATTTTAAAACATTTATAATTTCTCTCCATACCTCCTTATTAATATATCTCCATATTACACATTCAAGTATATAGTATAGCTCCCTTAGGAAGTAAATTCCAAATTTTACCTCAGGTTCTTTTCCAAGATGGCTCCAATTCCAAAGGCAATAGCATCTCCATACTATAAGGACATGAGTTGCAATATGAATCTTTGCATACAGTGACTGTACTATCCAAGATATCATCTAATGAGTGGAAATGAAAATACTCCACACAACAGTTATGTTGTAGGGAATAACTGGGATAATCTGTGACAAGGAGAAAGTATAGTGTCTAGCACATAGTAATATAGCATTCCCTGGGGTTTCCAGAGTGCAAGGACCATGCCAACTTTCCTCAATCCTTGCAGACCCCAGTGGGCACTTATTTAATGAAGACAACCACAACAAACAATTTAAAAATATTACTTATTGGTTTTTCTTATGAGAACCTCGTAGGATAAAAGAATGGAAGTTATTAGGATAAAAAGGAATCATGATTATTTTAAATCATGTCCACAAATTCTGACACTTGCTGTGATCTGAATGTTTGTGCCCCTCTGAAATGCATATGTTGTAACTTAATCCTCAATGTGTTGGTATTAAGAGGTGAGGTCTAGTGAGGTAACTAGGTGGGATTAGTGACATTATAAAAGATGCCAGAGGGAACTTGTTTCCCTATTTTTCCCTTCTGCTATGTGAAAACACAACTAGAAGACACCATCTATGAGGAATGAGATTCCCCAAATATGAAATCTATTGGCACCTTGATCTTCCTAGCCTTCAAACTGTAAGCAGTAAGTTTCTGTTGTTAATAAATTACCTAGTCTAAGGTATTAGCAGTCCAAGCAGACTAAGATACAAAATGGTACTGAGAAATGGGGTGCTGCTATAACAAATACCTTAAATTATGAAAGTGCCTCTGGAACTGAAATGCTGGAAGAATTTGGATGAGCTTGCTAGAAAAATTCGACTTTGCCATGAACAGTATTAAGGATAATTCAAGGGAGGGGTTACCATAAAAGGAGATCTGTAGAGAAGATATCAGTCTTCTTAGAGATTATCTAAATAGTAATGAACAGATGTCAAGATATCAATTGTATACCACCAGAGCTGACCAATTACACTTAGGCAGTCCAGGTAAATTCCTAGACCACCAAATTCCCAGCAAAAGAGTCTATATGGGTCTAGTCATAATACAACACCAGAGGGAGGGTACTAGATTGGACAAAATGCATTAAGCTTTGCCATCCTCCACTAATCTTCATTCTCCTTCTGGTTTACTGGGAGGCTTATAAAGAATGATATACAGGTAATATATACTGATATTTCAATACCAGGAATAGTACCACTTAAGATATGTGCATTCTTTATTTTACTCTTAAAGCTACTTTTATATGGTATGTACTTTTATTTATATTTCACAAATGAGAAAATAGGTACTTAGGGAAAAATACATAACTGATAAATTAACATGTAAATAGCAAAAAGTTGAACTTAAGTTTCATTAAATAGTTCCATATGTAGATCTCCTGCCTTTTTCTTCCTTAACCTTTTTTCATGTTTTTTTTTCTAGCCATAAGTACTTCTTATAATTCTAGGTACACAAAACCCAAATGTAACACCACCTTCTGCTGAATGACAGTGCCTCATTCTACTATCCCCTTCTATCCTTTCACAAATCATATTATATTAGCACCTTGGTTGAGGATACATAACAGAATGGGGCTCACAGAAAATTCATAACCTCCAATCACCCCAAAAGTTTATCTTCTATGAATGAAAACTTTCTACCACAGTAGACTGTAATTCTCCAGAATGATGGTTGTAAACTTTGGTTAACTGGAAGTTTCTATTTGCAGGGGATAGATTCCTTAATTACAAATGTGAGCATCTTCCCAAGAAGAAACTGACTTTATTTTTCAGAGTCAATGTTATTAAATAGAATACCACCCCAGTACAGTGATGTTGAATGAGCAGCTACTAGAGGATCCAGGGTGACAATACTTATGACTCCCACCATAATAAACAAACACCTCCCAGAAAAACAAAGGATACATGGCAGAAACTCATAAAAGTTGTAGAGCATTCATTCTTATTCAGCTTTTCCTGGGTATGCTTTATTTAATTCATGGTTTGGATACAGGATTTTACCACTCCAGCTCAATGTCGAAGTCCTTGGAATCCTTTTCATCTTACTTGTTTGGAATATTGAGTTTATATTTTCTCCATAAGATGCAACTCCAGAAAACTCAGGGCAAATGACAAATCTTCAGCCACCTTTGTAATGATTCTTCAATGTAAAACTTCACCTCAAAGTTTTGAAGCTACTTCAGGACTCATATTAAGGAGCCCCTAACCTGTACCACACTAAGGCCCTTGCAGGCAACATTCACAAGTCAGCAGTAGACAACAATACACTCAGTAGCCATCATCTCAGGAACGATGACCTCAGACGAACAACCCAAAGCTAACAAGATGATGACTTCTGCCAAGGAGACCAACATATCCCAAATGATGATCTCAGTATAAATGGCACTCTAAAATGTCCTACCACCACAATTCCACGCTCAAATCAACCAAATAAAAATTCTAATCCTATCCGTTCCTCAAATGCAAACCTTGGCTATTCAATTCCACTTGAATACCCCTCACATTTTCTATAAATTCTTCAACTGCCCTTTATTCTCTCTTACCTCCTGTCTTACACTCCACTTTTCAATCTATACAGACCCCTTTTCCTTACTTAACTGAAGTCAACACCACTATGGTTACTGTGGACTTTTTAACTGCTTGTTAAGCATTGTCAGAATGCTACTGGTCATGCTTACGTATTTCTTTGTAATTTCATATCTTTCTGTCTTACACAAAATGCCTTACAAGACACTGAAGCTTACTGGCAAACTCTTACCTACCTAGATCATACCCAAGCCATGATGAATGATACCACAGATAGATCTACATGTTACCCAGTTCCCCAGTACAGGTGATCACTTATACAGCTAAGTTCTCCCCAATGTAAGTGTTCGATATTCATAGTAAGAGCTTATCATCTTCCCCATTCCCACCATGACCCTTGAATTGTCTCCCAGCATTCCCTTTACCTTATTAACTTTCCCTTCATGGACCTCATACCCTTCCTGGCACCTCATCAGTCGATATTATACAGTCATGTCCCTGCTGACATGTCTGCACTGAAATAAATTTATCCACCAGAAATTTCACCTTCCAAATCTTGGGATACTGATTCTCCTGCTTACCATGGTTACACATTATAGTCCTACATTCCTACCCCATTTTGCATTATGCAACTTGACCTTTGTTTTATGCACACATAGTGTTCAAGTCACTCTGTCAAACTAGAAAATCCATCTCTATCTGAATTAGTTCAAGGTGCTGTAGCAGAATACCATAAAAACAATTGAACTTTATTTCTCACAGTTCTGGAAGGTGGAGAGTTGGAGATCATGGTTCAAACATTTTAAGGTTCTGGTTTTCAGATGTCATCTTTTTGTTTATTTCACACAGCAAAAGAAGAAAGGAATCAAGCTCTCTTGTGTCACTTGTTAAAAGGGTACTAATCCCATCATGAGGACTCTACTCTCCTGACCTAATTACATTCCAAAGGCTTCATATACCCATTGGGGGTTTTGATATCAGCATATGGATTTTGGGGCAACACAAACATGTAGTCCACAACCATCTGTCTAATCTAACCTTCCCACAAAAAGAAGCACCAAACTATCTTTTTACCTATCATATTGAAATTCATCACAATCTTTGGTACAACAGACAGAAATTTAGGTATTTTCTATTTGGTAAAAGAAAGTCAATTAATAAGGGCTTCCAGACATTGTCAGAACTTCTGAAAGACCACACACACCAAGAAACTCAAGACTTAGAGGCCCTTAATGTGGCATAAAGCTCTCTAGCTGCTATAACGGATAACAGAAGATTAGCATTGGAGTACCCATTGTGATCTCAAAGTAAGGTTGTGTTTACAGTGGACTTTTTTGCTGTATGTAGATCAATAATAGAGACAAGGACTCTAGAATATTAAAACAAATAGAACAAAATACAATAGTCGATAATATTACAATATGAGTTTGAGATTCTCTGGGTCTTATTTTATTTCTTCTCCTTGCCCTCTCTTTCTGCTTGCAGTGACTAGCTCTGACTATTTTAGGGAGGTACAATAATTGGTTATCTGATTATTTTGAAATAACTTGGTAAATTTGTTCTTTCTCAGACCAAGGGTAAGTTCATTAACAAGAAACCTGGGAAGCTGCTCTGCTAACTCAAACATCAGGAATAACTGTGTAGATATTTCTTTCTGAGAAAGAAAGAAAGGAAGAAAGAAAGAAAGAAAGAGATTAAAAGAAAAAAGAAAGTTAGCTTATATCCTCACTAAATTTGACTGAGTTCCAGAAACCTCCAAGCCACATTTCCTACCTGTGTCTTTTGCCTCCTCTAGGATCCAGAGATGGCTCAGCCCTCCAACACACATACCCCACAAATTCATTCACCCTCTTGATGCCTCTTTTCAACTTTTTGCTGGAAGCTGCCTCTTTTGAACTCATACCACTGGGATTCCCTTTTATAAAATGCCCAAGTGCTTACTAGTTTTTTTCTCTCTCTTCCTTCTGGACTTTCTTACAGCATGCCATCTTCCCAGCACTTTTCTTTAGGATTTCCCTACCTGATTGACTAATACCTCTTTCTCTGATCATGCCAAAGGATTACTGTCATAAATTTCCATATATGAGCCTAATATTTGCAGGTAAGAAGCTTTTCAATGTCCAAGTGGAGTTGCTATAACAACAGGGTTTGTTCACCTTCCATCACAACCACAGAAATTGAGATAAGCTATCGTTTCTCTAACTGGTCTGGTTTGCCTAAGTGAGCAGGTGCATGCACTCCCCTGAATCTTCCCAGAGGTATTTGCTTCCACATGATGGCCCTTGGCTCCTTTTTATGCCATTCAATGACACAATTCCTAAAAGAAAAATAGATCATGATTCCACGCATATAACCATTTTTAAGAAATAAGGGCAAAGGATAAAGAAGGTGGAAAGGAAGCTCTAATATATAATAGCCAAATATATTATGATCTGGAAATTTTCTTTCTTTTAGAGGAAAGCAAATAAGGGAAACTTACGTATTTTTGTAGAGAAAAGTTAACAGTGGGGAAAACCTTTGCTCCAGTGTAGAAAGTATCCATCCACTCATTCAATACACATTCACTAAATGCCTACTTTGTTCCAGGAGTTTTACTAGATATTGGAGACAGAAAAATGAGCAAGTTTGCACAGTTCCTACCCTCTGGGATCTTATAACCTAATGAGGTAGGCAGATAAATGATTAGGCTTACAATGCATATAAAGAGTGTTAATGATGAGGGTATTCCAGGATGAAAGAAGATATCCCAGATAAGTATTTAGCTGAATAAAGGGAATACAAAGGAACCATAAAGAAGTCACTTCTAAGCTGGATTTTAAGGTGAAAAAGAGTAGGCCAGCTTGAGGGTATTCTAGATATAATATTTGAAGTTCAAAAGAGATAAGTATGTGTGATATTAGGGAGACATGGGAAATGTGGTCCATTCAAAGATCAGTGAATAATTGAATTTAGCTGAAGTATAGCGTGCACATAGGGAAGAAGCCAAAGAAGGGAATATCATCAGTCAAATCATGAAGGACCTTGAGTGGTATGCTAAGGGTCTGCTTCTTATTTGGTCAATAGGGGGTTGCTGAAGAGTTTTGTCTTTCAGGTAGATCACTTTAGCAGCACTGTGGGGAGAAATGTAGATATAAATGAGGAGAGGTCACAAAAGAGAACTTAGCAGTAATCCACAGTTTTTCTGAAGGAACAATAGCTAGAATAAAGGTACAGACAATAGGAAAGAGGAGGGGAAAATATCAAGAGGTAGAATTTGGCAGCTGAATAGATACAGGACAATGATGAGAAGTAATAAAAAATGACTTCCAAAATTTATACTTGGACCATGTGGCTGGTATGTTAAGATAGAAAGCACAAAAAGAAAAAGAGAAACTGATTTGAGGGAACAAATAAAATGGGAAAAGGAGAAGACTTATTTTGTATGCACCAAGCTTGATACAGATGCAGAATGTCTTGGAGGCAACTAAGAGTATGGATCTACAGCTAAGGAGCAAGAGCAGGGGATTCAGATTTGTAATCATAAGCCTATTAGAGTTGTTAAAGCTAAGAACCTGGCCAAGTTCACATTGTGTTTATACAGTGAAATGAGAATGAGCCCAAAGCAAAGCCCACTACAGTTATAGAATGAGAAGACTGTAAAGGAGATTGAAAAGCACTTGGCAACACTGGAAGAAAAACACAAGAAAGTGGTGTTTTAGAATCAAGAGCAGAAAGTATTGACTGATGAAGAGCTCAAATAAAATAAAATCTAGAATGTATCCACTGGAGTCAATTTTAGTGAGAGTTATTATTATGGTTTATATATGAGGTTTTCCCCCAAAGCTCCTATGTTAATGCAGGAATATTCAGACGTGAAATTATTAGATTATGAGAACTATAATCTAAACAGTTCATCCTAGTTTGAGTGGAATAACTGACTGGTGACCGTAGGCAGGTGAGACATGACTTGAAGAGTTGAGTCACTGGTGGTGGACCCTGGAAGGGTGCATCTTCCCTGTGGCCCATACTCCTCTCTTTCTCTGTTTCCTGACCACCCATGAGCAGAGCTTTACTCCTCCATTACATCCTTCTGCCATGATGTCTGCTTCATGTTGGATTCAGGACAATGGGGTCAGCAGATCATGCACTGAACTTCTGAAACTATGAGCCAAAATAAACTTTTTCACTTCTAAGTTGTTCTTATCAGGTATTTTGGTCATAGCACCAAAACCCTATCTAACACAGCTATTTTACTGGAGGGATGGGGACTGCAGTTTATATTGGGCTGAAGAAGGAATTAGAGGTGAAAAAAATGTAGAAAATTACAAGAACGATTATTTTAAAAATACTCAATTGTGAAAACAATGATTGAAGAGTTTCCATTTTTTTTATTGATTGCCATAAAAAGCCCAGTAGATAGTCAAAGGTCAAAATTCAAGGGATGATGGGGACTATTTATGGAGCAAGGCCTTAAAGTCATACAGCAGCAAAGAGTTGGAGGTTGCACTGCGGTTTTTAGCTAATGGTTCAGAAGTAAGGTATTTGAGGCACAAAAGTATGAGGGTATGGAAAAGCAAATAATACAGGCAGAGATGAAAAAAATATTTCATTCCTTTCAGTTGAAAAGGAGTCCTCCAATTCTACTGAACTTCTAGGGAAGAAGAGTGGAAATAAATGCAGATACAGATATGGTTGTGAGTATGGCAGCAGAAAATTAGGAAATCTTATCTTCTTATATCTGTTTTCTCTGTCAAGTAAGTGATGAAATCATATGATGAAAGCAGAGAATTCAAGGACAGTAGCAAATATCCGAAATATCTACTGGGATAAAAGGAATATGTGGGAGAGAGAGGCATATACGGTACTAAAGGGCAAGTTGGCATTTTAGAACTGGAGTTTGTAAAGGAACATGTACTTAGAGATATGCTTTTTTCCTTAGCTGTGATTAGCACACTTGGTTGATGTTAGGGAAAAAACAGAGTTGATAAAATCAGATTTTAAAGCTACGAGCGAGAGGTTAGAATGGTCAAAAATGACAGAAGGTTTTGTGTATTGTCAAGAAAGTGTTTAATGTTATAAATTTACAAGAGAGGGAAGGAAGTGAAGACAGCAGATTGTTGATGGAGAAAATGTAGAGGCAAATTCTTAAGGTATCAAGATCATATATAGATTTTAATGGTGTTTTAGTCAGCTTTTTCATGACTGTAAGAAAAAGGCCTGACAAGAACAGCATAAAGAAAGAAAAGTTCATTTTGGCTCACTGTTTTAGAGATCTCAGTCCATAAATGGCTGGCTTCATTGCTCTGGGACCAAGGTGAGGCAGAATATCATGGTACAAGCACGTGTTGAATGAAAACAGTTCAGGACATGGCAAACAGAGAGCAGAGAAAAAAGCAGAGAGAGCTCTGCTGATCAGAGACAAAATATAACCCCCAAAGGCACACACCCAGAGGCTCATCTCTTCCAGCCACACCCTGCCTGCCTACAGTTACCACCCAGTTAATTCATATTAGTGGAATAATCCACTGATTAGGTTATAAATCCCATAATCTAATCATTTCTCCTCTGAATGTTCTTGCATTATCTCACAAATAAGCTTTTGTAAGACACTTCATAAAGAAATCGGAACAAGTGGAAAGAAAGGAAGGAGAAAGGTGAAAAGATATGAAGTGGTGATTAGAAAGTTACATTAGAGTTTAAGGTGTCAGAAGTGTAGAAATATGAGTCACAACTGTTTTCAGGATATGCCATGAGATGCTGTTCTCAGTATGGAGGAATGGAGAAAACAACTGGAATAGAATGAATTAAGAATGTGTAGAGTTAAGGAGTTAGCTGATTTTTATAAATGGATATTGAAGACACAGAAGATGAAAAAGATAAGAGAGGAAGGATATGAATAGGGACATAATGACCAGAAGGATTGTAAACAGTAATGATAAAGAAGGCTTGATGATTATATATAATCAGATGACATGAGAAGAAATTTTTATGTGATGGCATAAGAAAAATGATTTAGATATGGCCATTAGGTTTTGGGGAGAATGTTGGAATCATCTTTAGGTATGTGGTATGTGGATTTGAAAGAACCATCAATTCTTTCATAAGAGGTTCATAAAAAGGAAATGCCCTTAAATGAGAGCCACGTATTAGTTTCAAGCATTCTGCAGATGTGGAAAACCAGTGGAATTTTCAGTCAATGGAAAACATTCAGAGGAAAGAAAGAAAGTTCTGGATATAAAAGTATGAGGGATTTGACGAGCTATCATTATGGACAGAGATGACAGATATAACATATGTTGGGATTATCTACTTTCAAGGTTTTAAGTGAAACTCAGGAACAGATACTGTCTCAGGTAGTGCAGAGTAGAAAATCTGACAGAGGAAGGTATATATTTATTTATTTATTTTCACAAAATCTACTTAGAACACTAGTGAAAAATTTGGAGATCTCAGGAGAACTCTCAGCTTATAATAACATGTCAATAAAATTTATTGCCCCAAGACTCTTCAGTTCTTGGGAAAAAACAAAAGCAGTCTGCCAGGAAATAGGGAGTGATTAGTTACAGTCCTAAAGAGATCCTTACTTAGTTGTATAGGGACCTGAGCAGATGGTTTCTTCTGATGAAAAGACAAGCAGCTCCTTAGGAAGTGAATGAATTGGGGGAGATGTGCAGTACAAGAAATATCATAACAGAAATAATATTTGTTCAATGTGGACCTTGAACCTCACTGGGGACCTACAATAAGGGCTAAAGTGTTAAAGTTCACCCTGGCATGTGTAGTCATATAAAACCCAGAAGCCCCACTCTGTTGCCTCAACTGGCTCCCTTAATAATCAGACATATGCATTTCTAATATTTTCTTTCAGTTTCACCCCTGATAAGCCCTCTTAATTACACTAGGCAGACTCCAGAAGAATCTTGGACTTTAAAAGTTCCAGGTAGCTCTCATGTAATTTAAAAACCCACAAATATTGGTGGAAAGGGTGGGTGTGAGGAGATAGTCCCTTGCTTCTAGAGATGGAAATTATTCTTGGGACACAGATTTTAAAATACAGCATTTGAAAAATTAAGAAGAGCACCCACTCATTTCTGCCAAAACCTCACTGAGAAAAGATTTCAGTACTTTTAGCAAAACCTAAATGTCACAACACAACATTGTCATCTCAATTCCATGCTAATTTGAGGAAAGGAGATGTAATTCACGGTATTTGCCAAAGTTCTGTGTATTCCAAATCAAAAGAAAGATGGTCGAATGATAATAGGAAAAAGAAAGGAAAGATCAGCAATTCATGAAACACACAAAAAGTATGGATGAGAGTGAGCTTTGGACTCATCATCTTGCTGCCACGTTCAGTTCACTCATGAATTATCTACTATATTATAGCTCATGCACATATTCTCACCACACACACACACACACACACACACACACACACACCCCTTTTTCTACACTACCTCTCTCTGATAGATATTTCTATTTTTCTCAATAAATATTTTAACAGATTAAGATACTAGATTTTTCCAGAGCTTTGTAACACTAATAGCTAGCATTTGTTAAATGCCTGACATGGATTGTATTATTATTACACAACAGTCTAATTAAAAATTACTAATATCATCCCCATTTTTTTTCAGAAGTGGAAACTAAGAAGTCAACCTGACTGAGGCTACACAGCTAGGTTGCACATTAAGTTATGGAGATAGGAATCCTTTGTAGGTATCCAGGGGGCAAAAATCACTGTGTACCTCTATCTTTTTTTCTTTTTCTTTTTCTTTAAGTCAAAGTACTTTATATTTCAATAGCAGATAAATACAGTATTCCAGGAGTTTAAATTTTAAATACATTGTTCAACATGGCTGCTAGAATACATTTTTTAAAATTTATTTTTATTGTAAAAAAATGGGATACATCTTGTATCTCTGTACATGAAGTAGAGGCATATCATTTGTGTAATCATATATTTACATAGGGTAATAGTTTTTATGCATTCTGTTATTTTTTTCCTTTCCCCCACCCCTGCCACCCCTCTTTTCCCTCTATACAGTCCCTCTTTCCTCCATCCTTGCACCCTCCCATTCTTCATTATGTGTCATCATCCGCTTATCAGTGAGATAATTTGTCCTTTGGTTTTTTGAGATTGGCTTATCTCACTTAGCATGATATTCTCCAATTTCATCCATTTGCCTGCAAATACCATAATTTTACCATTCTTTATGGCCGAGTAATATTACATTGTATATATATACTACAATTTCTATATCCATTCATCAATTGAAGGGCATCTAGGTTGGTTCCACAATCTGGTTATTGTGAATTGAGCAGCTATGAACATTGATGTGGCTGTATCTCTGTAATATGCTCATGTTAAGCCCTTTGGGTATAGACCAAGGAGTGGGAAAGCTGGGTCAAATGGTGGTTCTATTCCAAGTTTTCTGAAGAATCTCCACACTGCTTTCCAGAGTGGCTGCACTAATTGTCAACCCCACTAGCAATATATGAGTGTACCTTTTCCCCACATCCTCGCCAATACCTATTGTTGCTTGTATTCTTGATAATTGCCATTCTAATTGGGGTGAGATGGAATATTAGGGTAGTTTTGATTTGCATTTCTCTTATTACTAAAGATGTTGAACATTTTTTCATATATCTGTTGATTGCTTGTACATCTTCTTCTGTGAAGTGTCTGTTCATTTCCTTAGCCCATTTGTTGATTGGGTAATTTGTATTCTTGGTGTAGAATTTTTTGAGTACTTTATATATTCTGGAAATTAGTGCTCTATCTGAAGTATGAGTGGCAAAGTTTCTCCAACTCTGTAGGCTCTTTCTTCACATTGCTGATATTTTCCTTTGCTGAAAGAAAGCTTCTTAGTTTGACTCTATCCCAGTTATTGATTCTTGTTTTTATTTCTTGTGCTATGGGAGTCCTGTTGAGGAAGTCTGATCCTACACAAACATGTTGAAGGTTTGGACCTACTTTTTCTTCTATATGATGCAGAGTCACTGGTCTGTTCCAGGGTCCTTAATCCATATTGAGTTGAGTTTTGTGCAGGGTGAGATATAGGGGTTTAGTTTAATTCTCTTGCATATGGATTTCCAGTTTTCCCGGCACCATTTGTTGAAGAGGCTATCTTTACTCCACTGCATATTTTTGGCACCTTTGTCTAGTAGGAGAAAATTGTATTTATTTGGGTTTGTGTCCGTGTCCTCTATTCTGTACCATTGATCTACCTGTCTATTTTAGTACCAATACCATGCCGTTTTTGTTACTATTGCTTTGTAGTATAATTGAAGTTCAGGTATTGCCATACCCCCTGCTTCACTCTTCCTGATAAGAATTGCTTTAGCTACTCTGGGTTTCTTATTCTTCCAGATGAATTTCATGATTGCTTACTCTATTTCTGTGAGGTACGTCATTGGGATTTTAAATGGAATTGCATTGAATCTGTATAGCACTTTTGGTAGTATGGCCATTTTGACGATATTAATTCTGCTTATCTAAGAACATGGGAGATCTTTCCATCTTCTAAGGTTTTCTTTAATTTATTTCTTTAGTGTTCTGTAGTTCTCATTGTAGAGGTCTTTCACCTCTTTTGTTAGATTGATTCCCAAGTATTTTTATTTTTTTCGAGGCTATTGTGAATGGGGTAGTTTTCCTAAATTCTCTTTCTGAAGATTCATCACTTATGTGATTTATGAGCATTGATCTTATATCCTGCTACTTTACTAAATTCACTTATGAGCTCTAAAAGTTTTCTGGTGGAATTTCCTGGTTCCTCTGAATATATAATCATGCCATCAGCAAATAGGGATAGTTTGAGTTCTTCTTTTCCTATTCATATCCCTTTAATTTCCTTGGTCTGTCTAATTGCTCTGGCTAGAGTTTCAAGGCCAATGTTGAAAAGAAGTGGTGAAAGAGGGCATCCCTGCCTTGTTCCAGTTTTTAGGGGGACTGCTTTCAGTTTTTCACCATATAGAATGATATTGGTCATGCACTTAGCATAGTTGACTTTTACAATGTTAGGGAATGTTCCCATTATCCCTATTTTTTCTAGTGTTTGAGCATGAAGGGGTGCTGTATTTTATCAAATGCTTTTTCTGCATCTATCAAAATAATCATGTGATTCTTGACTTTATGTCTGTTGATATGGTGAATTACATTTATTGATTTCCAGATGTTGAACCAACCTTGCATCCCTGGGATAAAACCTACTTGATTGTGGTGCACTATCTTTTAAATATATTTTTGTATGTGATTTGCTAAGATTTTGTTGAGAATTTTTGCATCAATGTTCATTAAAGATATTGGTCTGAAATTTTCTTTTTTTGATGTCTCTCTGGTTTTGGTATCAGGGTGATATTGGCTTCATAGAATGGGTTTGGGAGGGTTCTCTCCTCATCTGTTTCATGGAATACTTTGAGAAGTATTGGAATGAGCTCTTCTTTAAAGGTTTTGTAGAACTCGGTTGAGAACCCATCTGGTCCCGGACTTTTCTATGTTGGTAGGCTTTTGATGACTTCTTCTATTTCATTACTTGAAATTGATCTATTTAAATTGTGTATGTCCTCCTGATTCAGTTTAGGTAATTTATATGTCTCTAAAAAGCTGCTGATATCTCGAGATTTTCTATTTTGTTGAGGTAGAAATTTTCAAAATAGCTTCTAATTTTGTTTTGTATTTCAATCGTGTTTGTTGTGATATTTTCTTATTCATTCTCAATGTTAGTAATTTGAGTTTTCTCTCTCCTCTTTGTTAGTGTGGCTAAGGGTTTATTAATTTTGTTTATCTTTTCAAAGAACCAACTATTTATTTTGTCAATTTTTTTGATTGTTTCTTTTGTTTCAAATTCATTGATTTTAGCTCTGATTTTAACTATTTCCTGTCTTCTACTACTTTTGGTGTTGCTCTGTTCTTCTTTTTCTAGGGCTTTCAGTTGTAGGGTTATGTCATTTATTTGTTGATTCCTCTTCTTTTATTGAAGGCATTCCATGAACTAAATTTTCCTGTAAGTACTGCTTTCATAGTGTACCAGAGATTTTGGTATGATGTATCTTTGTTCTAATTTACCTCTAAGAATTTTTTATTTCTCTCCTGATGTCTTCTGTTATCCATTCATCATACAATAGTGTATTATTTAATCTCCAGGTGTTGGAGTAGTTTCTGTTTTTTATTCTGTCATTTGTTTCTAACATCAACTCATTATGATCTGGTAGAATACAAGGTAGTATCTCTGTCTTCTTGTATTTGCTAACATAAGCTTAATGGCATAATATATGGTCTATTTTAGAGAAGGATCCATGTGCTGCTGAGAAGAAAGTGGATTCACTCTTTGTTGGATGGTATATTCTATAAATATCCACTAAGTTTAAATTATTGATTGTGTTATTGAGATCTATGGTTTCTTTGTTCAATTTTTGTTTGGAAGATCAGTCCAGTGGTGAGACAGGTGTGTTAAAATCACCTAGTATTATTGTGCTGTGGTCTCTGTGATTTCTGGAATTGAGAAGGATTTGTTTGACGTACATGGATGAGCCAATATTCAGGGCATCGATATTTATGATTGTTATGTCTTGCTGATTTATGCTTCCCTTAAGCAGTATGAAATGTCCTTCTTTATCCCTTCTGACTAGGTTTGGCTTGAAGTCCACATTATCTGAAATGAGGATGGATACTCCAACTTTTTTGCTGTGTTCATGTGCATGGTATGTTTTTTCACATCCTTTCACCTTTAGTCTGTGGGTATCTCTTCCTATGAGATGAGTCTCTTGCAGGGAGCATATTGTTGGATCTTTCTTTTTAATCCAATCTGCCAGTCTATGTCTTTTGATTGATGACTTCAGACCATTAACATTCAGGGTCATTATTGAGATATGATTTGTATTCCTGGTCATTTGGCTCTTTTTTTTTTTTTTTTTTTTGGTGCTGGGGATTGAACCCAGAGCCTTGTGCTTGCACTCTACCAACTGAGCTATATCCCCAGTCCCTCATTTTTGTTTTTTGACATGACTTGGTTTCTTTATTTGACTATTCCTTTAGGGTAGTTCCTCCCTTTGCTGATTTACTTCATTGTATTTCATCTTTTCCTCATGGAATATTTTGCTGAGAATGTTCTGTAATGCTGGCTTTCTTTTTGTAAATTCTTTTAGCTTTTGTTTATCATGGAAGGATTTTATTTCAACATCAAATCTGAAGGTAAGTTTTGCTGGGTATAAGATTCTTGGTTGGCACTCATTTCCTTTCAGAGCTTGAAAAATGTTCCAGGGCCTTCTAGCTTTTAGGATCTGGGTTGAAAAAAATCTGCTGATATCCGTATTGGTTTCCCCCTGAATGTAATTTGGTTCTTTTCTCTCGCAGCCTTTAAAATTCTGTCTTTATTTTGTATGTTAGGTATTTTCATTATAATGTGCCTTCGTGTGGGTCTATTGTAATTTTGTACATTTGGAGTCCAATAAGCCTCCTGTACTTCATTTTCCATTACATTCTTCATATGTGGGAAATTTTCTGATATTATTTCATTGAATAGATTGTTCATTCTTTTGGTTTGTTTCTCTAAGCCTTCCTCAATCCCAATAATTCTTAAATTTGGCCTTTTTATGATATCCCATAATTCTTGTAGATTCTACTCATGATTTCTTCCCATCTTCTCTGTTTGGTCAACTTTGTTTTAAAGATTAAATATTTTGTCTTCAATGTCTGAGGTTCTGTCTTCCAGGTGTTCTATCCTATTGGTTATGCTTTCTATGGAGTTTTTAAATTTGTTTTATTGTTTCCTTCATTTCAAGGTTTTCTGTCTGTTTTTTTTTCAGTATCTCTAACTCTATTGAAATGATCTTTTACTTCCTGCATTTGCTCTTTTAACTGTTGAGTGGTGCGATCATTCAAAGCCTGCATTTGCTCTTTCATCTCATCGTTTGCTTCTCTGATCATTTTAATTATGTACATTCTGAACTTCCTTTCTGACATTTCTTCTGCCATGCCATCATTGGATTTTATTGCTTTAGCATCTAGGTTTGTTTGGGACATTTTCTTCCCTTGTTGTCTCATATTGCTCAGGTATCTACCCCTCTAGTAGTGAAACTCTGAGATATTGCAGATTTCCTCTATTGACTTATAGTGTCCCTGTAGATTTCCAATAACTCATCTCCTAGCCTTCAGTAGCCTGAAGTCTTGGAGGAACTTGATAATGCAGTGATTCACAAGGAAGCTGCCCCTCTAGGGGTGGTGAACTTCAGGTGGGTATATTTCCTGCTGGTGAGAAGAGGCGCCTCCACTTGTTGACCGATTGTCAGTCAAAAGGGGGACTAGACTGGAGGCTGGGGCATGGCTGATCTGGGCCTGTGTCTCTGGTTCTACCACCCTGGTGGGAAAGCTTCACCTGGTGGGGAAGACTCACCCAGCGGGGACGTCTCACTGGGCAGCTCTCCAAGAAGTTCCCTTTAGTCCAGAACTACCACCTGCGCTGGGCAGCCCTCCTCTGTGACATTCCCAGGGGTCTGGACCTACCTCCTGGGCCAGGGAGCCTCGCCCTGTGATTGAGTCTCTCACTGGGCAGCCCTCCTCTTTGACGTTCCCTGCGGACTGCACCTACTGCCCAGGCTTGAGACCCTCACTCTATGCCGAAGCCTATTACTGGGTGGTCCTCCTGTAGAATGCTCCCAGTTATCCAGTTTCACAGCTCCAGTGGGGGACTGGACAACTCTACTCCATGAAGTTCCCTGCATTCCAGGACTACTGACCCATCTAGGGAGCCTCACCCAGTGGGAGAGACTCACCTGGCTGCTCTGAGTTTGTCCTGAGTCTCTCAATACCTCCTCTTCTTGAATTCTGAGTTCTGTCAAAGGGCCTCCAGTCTCCTGTAGGTGTCTCAGAAAGGGAGCTGCCCTTCCAATGATGATGGCCATGCCCTCAGGAATAATTCAAAATGCCTGCACCAGTCTCCAAAGAAGCTGGGGAGCCCCAGCAAGGGTGCGCTGAGTCAGCATGGAGGCAGTTGCTGTGTCCCTCAGCAGTAGGGGGGCAGGCAGGCAGACTCAGTGATGGTGACAGACTGCGGCGCGGGGGTCAGGCGGGCCAGCTAGCTCCGCTCGATGGCATTCAGCCTCAGCTTGGGGGTCAGCCTCACTCTAGAATACATTTTTTACCACTATACATCTTTTTTAACATTAAAAAATTATATTAACTAATCTCAACTTTTAATTTCTTTTTCTTAGTTGTAGATGGACACAATACCTTTATTTATTTTTATGTGGTGCCGAGGATTGAACCCAGTGCCTCATACGTGCTAGGCAAGTGCACTACCACTGAGCTACAACCCCAACCCCACTAATCTCAACTTTTAGGGGGATACTTTTGGATTAGGTAATCATGTGGTACAATATTAATGTGAATTGCAAAATGTCAACATAACATAGTGTACATAGTGCTCTTTATACTTATAACTTTGCATTAAGAAGATTCATTATTAATAAAAAATCACACAATTTTAGTGCTGCAATGGATGATAACAAATTTTGCCACTTATTTCATCAGGCAAATAAAGTGAAGTTACTAAAGGGAAAGTGACTAACTCAATAACATATATAGCTCATTTATGGCAGAACTTAGAATATAAACCATGTCTTTATGACTGCAAAATGTTACTATCACTGTCAAGGTATTTCCTCCATTGGCCTACTGCAGTGATTGCAAGTCCACCAATAGGAACTTCTTTGAAATAGGGTTTTGTGTTACTCCACCTATCTTCATAATTCATTTGCATAAAGAGAAGGCCCATTGCTAAATTTATTGGATAAGCCATTATGATGGTTCATAGGACAGAATTTTGGTTTGGAATCTTTTGGGTTTTTTTGTTTTTGTTGTTTTTTTGTTGTTGTTGTTTAATTTGCATACTGGAGACTGAACACAGGGCCTTCCACATGCTAAGCAAGTGCTTGACCACTGAGCTATATCTCTGGCTCAAAAGTAATTTTTTATGAGGAAGAGGAAGAAAGGAAAGAACTATAACTAGAGAAATGCAGACCAGGGCAGACATCAATGTTTACTTCAAAAGTAAGAGGACAAAAGTATATTGAGTAATGGGAGAAAAGAAGCTAAAGAAGTACTAAAGGAAGTGCTGGGGTGCAATGAAGGGAAATAGTGGTGAGTGGTAAAAACATACCTCGCCTATTTATTAATTAATACAGTTTGAAAAGTGCTTTTGTATTTATAAAGTGCTTTGTGTAAAACACTTTCTACAGAGTATGCTGCTAGGAAGCATTCAATGAATTGTAAGTTTATTTTCATTTATTTTCCTCTAACTTTCCATTCTTGAATATACTTTGAGATGCATTGGGTCAGGTGGTGCTATTAGTTTTAATAGTAGGCTGTGATGTAGTGGAAAGAGTGTGGTCTTTGGAGTCAGTCATCTAGGACTTGAACCCTGTTTCAGTCACTTATTATTTGGAATGAGAAGGTGAAAACACAACCCCATTACTGGCAATGATTTCTTTAGATTTTCTGCATACATTGTTTGATTAAGTCACTCTTCCTAAACTACCAAAAAGTAACAGAAGAGTAGACATTGGTTCCAATAGAATAAAAACACTCTCATTTTATAGATGGAAATGAGGATCTTCCCTTACATTCTTTCAAGATACTATAGACCAGCCCTGCAATTGACATTCTTTTTGTGGAAAATGCAAGTCCTCTGGTCAGGATAGTATGCCTTATATTGTTCCCTTAATGTAGGAAGCAAAATATTTGCTCTTTTGTTCACCTGACCAACTTTGGATTCTGTAGAATTCCTAAATACCCTTGAACTTCTGACTACCCTCTTTTCCGTGTCTTCCTTGAATTCTACCTGTGTTTGTCCCCAGGTTTACCCTATTGTATGCATCTTATAATCTTATGTCTTCTATTTGCAGGAACAGTTTCTGATTTGATCTTTGCTCTAACCTTTGATTTGAGTGTGATTTCAGGTTTCTAGCTGCTTCCCAATCTAGATAAAAAAGACTTCATATATTTTGAATTCTGGCCTTCTAACCTGTTCTTTATCATGTCTCAAACCTGTGGGTGTCTGCAGTATTCAGGAAATAAAAATGCTATGAACACAGAGTACTCTTCATAATGCATAGAGAAATAAAAAAAACAGTGTTCTATTACTGAACAAGCATATCCATGTTAGGTGCATATATAGGTAATCTAAATGAGACTATGTCAAAAGATAAAATTACAAAAATTTTAAAGATCTTAGGTGTCTTTATTTGTGATTGTAGAATCAGGAAACACTTCATTCTATAAAGTACAATAAATGTTCTAGTGAACTGAGCAGAAGGGGTGGAATTTGTACACAGAGAAGGGCTGAAGAGAGCAGAAACAAAGAACAAGGAGTGAATTAGTTCTTTCAGAGTTCCTTTAAAAGTTACTTTCCTTGTAAGGAGGGACCAAGACAAAACAATATCAAAATAACTGATTGGTTAACATCAGGTTACTTCAGGTTACTTTTTTATGTTAGGATTGAAAACAGAGAGGATTTCTTTATCATGCTGATTTAAACTGGGCTGTTTGGGAAAATTGGCTATTATTTCTTTCTCTTTATCTTTGGAAGGTCAAATAACAACTTAATTTCAGTTTGGTGGAAGTTTAGTATGAATAATACCATGTTCACTTTTAGTCTGGACTGTTGGGGCCTCACAGAAGAATTTAGAATCAAAACAATGGCCTCTGATAATTTTTTTAATGTTATAAAGTAGGGCATTTTCAAACACATTTATAGAGATAATTTGTAGCTAGTACAAAACACAAGCCCTTCAAGTTTTATGGTATTTTTTTCTCTTATAAAAGAACTTAACAACGCAATTCGCACATTGTTTTCATTATAGTTCCTCGTAAATTCATTATCAAATTGATATAGCTGTTCTACTTAACTTTCTTCATCCAAAGTATAAGAGAAACTCTCCTGAGATAGAAACTTGAGTTAATTCTCCAAGGAGCCAAGGAGACTTCCCTGGGTGTTTACATTTCAAAAAGGATGAAGTCCAGACTCTTAGAGAAAGTTATTTACAATCCAAAAGGTTAGAGTAAGGACCCATGGTTAATTAGGTTTCCTGAAGAAAAGCTCCTAGAAGAGGAGGGGAAATGCTCTATTTGTCCTTTACAAACAGACAAAATCATTACATTTGCTCTGTCATTGACAACAGCAGGCCTTTAGACCCAAAGAGCAGTTGTGGAAACTGCTTAACAAGCAGCAAGAAAATCCACCCACAGAGCAGAAAAGACTTGAGAATCTTATCTTCCTGTCCAATCTTATCTCAAGAGCACTAGAAAAATATTGAATTGCTCCTAAGTTCTCTATCAGTATCCTAGAGACCCAAAAGATTAAGAGCTATTTTCAAGCAGTACAGGAGAATCAGTTCATGTTGATTAGGCACGAATGCTGGCAACCAAATACTAGAAACCAATTAGCATCCAAAGAAGAGCAAAATAGTAAGTTTACTCATTCAAGTGCTTATATTAACTTACATCATTTCTTTGTTTCAGACAAGTCATTTCAGTGGGTGCTTTTGCTTTCCTAAATACTTTCGAATCAAAACCATTTGTCAAAAGAGGTCCATGTATCTATCAGTTGGTTCATACACACTGTTATGATTGGTGCTACAAATATCTGTTAGCCTTTATTTTTAGCTTAATATAACATTTCCTTGTATGTCAAGTGCTAGATGTCACAAATTCCTCCTAATTATAAGCATTATTACTATTATTATTATTTCTGATCTCTAATCTCATGATCTTATTTTAAAATACTTAATTTAAATTTTAAAATACTTAATGAACTTTATGGCATACATGGAGAATTTGGGGAATGCAAAGCACTTAGGACACTATTACATATTTTGCTCAAATTTGTTGAAAGAGACTGTCTAGTGAATAACAATTTTAAAAGAGAGTGATTGCCAAGTTTTCCAAACAATCTAGTTGAGTGATTGTTATTCACAGTTTAACAAAAACACATTATGTAGATTATAACAAAAAGGTTCCTCTGGAAGAATGCTCAATCCTCTAATTTGTTATACGTTTGAAATAAGATAAGGGATACACGGACATGATTTAAGACCTAGGGAAGTGATAGATCAGACCCACTCCAGGAGCCTCAAAAATAATAAAAGAAAAACAGGGAAGTGGGCAACAAGGATCAAGGACAGGAGGGGATGAGTCAGAGAAGAAGGAAGAAGTGGGGAGAAAAAGGAAAGTTGAGTTTTCAACTTTGAAGAGTTAGCAGATATCTAACTGCATAGGTGGAGGTTAAAGACAGAAAAAACATAAATGATCTTATCAAACTAAAACTATTTACCACTTAGATATTTACATGCAGATATAAAGGAGATCAGAGAAATGGTACCAACTTAAAATTTAGGGTGAGTCTGAAAGATTGACATTCTAATGTGTTTATCATGCTGGGGAAAATCAAAAGACTAACTAAGTAAAGCAATGAGTGAAATGATACAGTGTCATTACTTGAAGGCACAAATAATCAGTTCAACTCTCTCCTTTTATGAATGAGGAAACTAAGGTTTCCAAGGTACCAGGGAAATCATAGATGGAATGCCTATGGAAACTGAAAGCATATGGAAACTGAAGTGATTTTCCAAAACTCAGACATATGTTCCAAAGTCAGGCCTTTAAATTTTTCATAATGTGCTTGCATTTTTAAAGTTTTCAAAACTTTTTATGCTCACTTTTTAGATTTGGATTTTTAAATAAATATATCTATTTGATATTTATAAAAACTAGAAGTTTACAACTTTGAATGTAGAAGAATTCAAGCAGAGATGAACAATCTTAGTATCAGAGGAATGCTTACATTGTAGCTCAGACTGGAAGAGTTGGTTATGTTGTCATTAACTAATGGCATATTTGAGGTGAAGGGACAGGAATTAATGCTAACACTTTCATTACCAATAGCAGTTTAGTGTAAACATGAAAAGCTTTGAGAAACTAAGTTTGTTCTATTTAATTTTGGGTGGGAAGGGAAATGGGATTCTGCCATCCTTAAAAAATGATACTTTCTATTTTTGCGGTGCTGGGGAATGATACTAAGAGCTGATTATAAACTGAATATTTAGGGTCATGAGTATAGAGGAAGGATTTGCAGCCTTGCAAATTTAAGACATTTATACCTTGGGTTCTAGAAACGTATGGATAAAGATAGATCCATTGCATATTCTTCTCTGCAGCTTCCATAGTGCCTCCCACATGAGAAATACCCATTTAGCCTCATTATAAATCGGTCTTTCATCTGGGGCTAGACTGTTAATCCCACCATGGACAGGTCAATATCAACCTATTAATGATACTAACTAAATTAATATTCCCAAATCTTCATATGTTCCATCTTCATATGACCAGTGTGACATTGTGATAATCAAATTTCTTTGCCATAGTCAGTCACAATATCTGAAATTCTCAGCAGTAGTTTAATCTACAAAGGTCCAAGAGGAGGAAGGAGACTGATGTTTGTTATTTGTCAACTATACGCTACTAACTTTACCTACATTATCTTGATTGAATCCTCACAAAAATCATAATAGGTGACATAATTCCCAATTTTACAGAAGATAAAATTAACTTCCCTAAACTCAAATATATAGTAAATGGCAGAGTTGGGACTATAGTCTGGGTCTTTCCACAGTGCCATTTCTTGCTCTGTACAGCAAGCGATGCTTATTTTGAAAATTAACCATTATGGGCAGAATTGGTAGCTGTAAAAGCCATCCTTGACTTGTTCCTATAAAAGACAGTTACAGAAGCCAAGTTGATAGTGCTGTACGTACCTCTGAGTTGTTGTTTCAGCCCCCCAAGAAGAGTTTGTTCTTTTGTGTCCTTTCTGATAGTGTGCCTGTGTGGTCAAATGAATATAGCTTTTTCAACTGTTTTTCCTTCAGCCTTCACTGATTTTGAAGAAGTTGATTCCTCATCCTTTTAGTTCCTTTGCTATTTAGATCTTGCCTAAGAACTGGAGCTCAATTCTGGAGAGAAAAAGAAGAAAAGAGCAAATCAAGTTTGAGAAATCGAATGGTTCTTCCAGGTTTCAGGGATCTGTCTTAGAGATAATGACTTCCAATCAGTCCCTCACCCTCCAAAAAGAAGAACTAAAACACAATAGATAACAATAATCTGTACCATTCAATCAATTATTGTGGAATCAGCTTAAATAGATTCCTGATAAAAGGGTGGCCTGATTATTATGCCTACAAATATACATTTAACACTCGGTTATCTATAAGTAAGGAAGTGAGGAATAACAAATGATCATACCATGCCCAATTAAGGCAAATTTCTCATCATATCATTCCTAAATATAGCAAACACCTAGTTGTAGCCAAACAGGTGATTTCTTTACTTTGCTTCTGTGTTTGGCCTATAAACTCAAGCTGCTTAGTGAAATTTTTTAACCTTTTCTTGTTCTGAGTGCTGCCTACTTCATGAATCGTTCTTTGCTCAAATAAGTTCTGTTAAATTCAATGTGTTTGAAATTTTTCTTTTATATATATAATAAATACAGAATACATGGAGGATAGAGGCCACTACATAATTAATATCAACCTAAGCCAAACAAGATGGAAACCAGTGTGTGGACCTTCCGGCTATACAACTTTCCAAATGTCCAAATGCCCAGACAGCTAAATAAAATAAAGTGTGATCCCTTGAGGCTTGATCCTCATGTCATGTGTCTGTTCAGGATACAGAGGCTTCAATGATCAGGAATAAATATTCACACAGTGAATGATAGTATGAAAAAGAGGATGGTGAAAGCATCCACAAAGATAGACAGCCTTCTTTTTAACTTCACAGACAGACTAAATTAGACACAGTGAGAAACACAAAGCAGGATTTCATTACTACAGGGGTCTTAGTCAAAGGCAGCCGCCTTCCATGTGCACTGAGGTAACAACTGAGTAAGCAATAGATAAAATGCATCAACACACAGGTCTAGGCAATTTAGTGACCACTTTGAGTAAACAAGTAAACTAATTAACACATAACTATGACCCAGTCACTATTTCTTCTTTCGCAATAAAATCAAACAAGATGTAGAAACTTTCCCAAAGTTGCATGACACTTTGGTGACAAATCTAAGGTTATAATTCTATTTGTTTTTCCACTTCATAACATCATTGCCTGACTTTTCTGTTTGCTCTTGGATTTGCAGTGCATTGGAAATGAGAAAAATCAAATAATAATAAAGAAACCAAGATTGTAAAATATTTCATAATATTATAAACATTTTGCCAATTGAAGACTTTATTTCAGTTCATAATACAATTTTAGACTAGAATATAAAACAGATTTGTGAGTCTGTAGGAAAAAAGTGAACAATTGAAATCTGGAGCATACTCAATTTCAACTATGAAGATAGTATTTCCAAAAGGATGAAATTTTGTCTAATAAGTGAACATTTATTAAAACAAATTTCTGGGGAATGATATTAGCCAAATTATGTTGTTATATCATGTGCATGTATGAATATGTAACAATGAATCCCATAATTGTGTATAATTATAATGCACCAAAAATATGGGGGGAAAGGAACAATTTTCAAAAACATGAAAAATAAAACTAAAATGCAAATCTGAAAAAATAAAACAGAAGTATTTGATGATATCCTGCTTCGCCCCGACATGGAAAAAAGTACTAATGAAATTATTGTTGAGTTCATTAATCATAGATAGATAATAGTATTAAAAGTATTGTTAAAATCTTCCTGTTGCTAACACAGTGGTGCATGCCTGTAATCCCAGAGGTTCAGGAGGCTGAGGTAGGAGGACCAAGAGTTCAAAGCCAGCCTCAGCAAAATCAAGGCACTTAGGAACTCAGTGAGAACCTGTCTCTAAATAAAATACAAAATAGGGCTGGGAATGTGGCTTAGTGGTCGAGTGCCCCTGAGTTGAATCCCCAGTACCAAAAAAAAAAAAAAAAGAATGTGGTGAAGTAACTATTGCAACCCTAGTGGGTCCTATCTTACAGTTTCTACTGTTCCAAATGGTTCTTTGTGAATTTGAAGACATAGGAAAATTGTTCTCCCTCCCACCCCCAGCTTGAGAAAAAGGTAAAAAGAAGTTTTATTGCTTTGCTAGTAAAGGAGAAATACATGTGCCTCCTGTCCCAGAGGCTGTGATTCTGCACATCAGGGGAAATGGTATTTTTTAAAGAGGTGATTCAAAGGCTACATTCCATGTTCTCTCTGTTCAGAATTGTAATTCACTTTTTTTTTTTTTTTTTGCACTGGGGATTGAACTCAGGGGTGCTTAACCACTGAGCCATATCTTCAGCCCTTTTATATTTTATTTAGAAACAGGTTCTCACTAAGTTGCTGAAGCGGACTTTGAACTCATGATCCTCCTACCTCAGCTTCCTGAGCTGTTAAGATTACAGGCCTAGAGTAATTCGCTTATTACATGACTTTTTCTGAGATACTCTCTTGCCATCCCCAAGTCCAAATTACTTTGTTCCTGTAGTGGGTGTGTGCTCAAGGACAGATAACTCTACCTATGATGGGGAAGAGAAGTCATACTGTTTCCCCTGAGATTAGGAAGGGGAAGGGAGAGAGGAAGAGAAAGAAACATGTCTATTTTAAAAATAATTCGCAGTGGCAGAGCAGCAAGTGAAGCAGAAAGTGAACCACTGTTACATTTCTCCACTGACAATTTTTACATTCTATTTCTACGGAAAAATGGGCAATGATATCTCCAAACTGCTTTCTGCTGAGAGAGGGCAAAACTGGGGGAAGTGGCTCAATGTCCTTGTTCTCTATCAAGTGGGACATGGACAGTTAAGGGTATTCAGCATCAGGGCAGTACAGAGGTCCATGGTGGCAGTTGGCAGGTAACTGGACAGGGAATAAATAGAGCAGAGATAATTTGGATGGTCAAAAGTGTTGCAACTTTACTGCCTTCAGTTTCCTTTTCCTCAAAGTGGACCAAGATGGAGCAATCCCTACCATTGAGGAAGAGAAGGTAGGAGTTCTCTGAAGCAAAAGAAGTTTTGGCAGCTGCTAGGACAGTCCCTCAGTTCCTCCCTTTACTCACAGTTCCTCCAATTCATCCAGAGGCAAACTCACCTCTTTTCTAATTCTCCAGAAATTGACTCAACAATTCAGTCATGGAAGTGGGGGTGGGGGGAGTCACCCAGAGAGCCAGACATGCCCAAGAAATCTGGTGTAGAGACTGCTCTTGGGTTCCATCTAGTTTGCCAATTTGTTATCAAAAGCTTGGTCCTTGTCTGTGAGGCTAATCCAATAATGAGCACACAGTTTTGAGAAAAAATTTAAAAATAAGTTTTATTGCTTTGCTATCAAAGGAGAAGCACAGGGGACTCCTGTCCCAGAGGGTGTTATTCCCCATAAGAGAACTTATTATTACAGGTATAATACAGCTATAGTTAATGCCAGGTGAATTATTAGAGAATCAGGACCAGTTTGATATGTATTAAGTGATAAGATCCAGGAGGCAAAGGATAGGGAAATTCTACTTAATAAGAAGCATGGGTTTCCTGGTGCAACCTTGAACAATAAAGAGGGAAATATTAGATGGAAATGGTAGGAATTTTGTGCCCATGATTCCTGGAGAATATTAAATATTATACTGGAAGTATTCTATAAGTATAATTTTGGGTATAAAACATTAGAGCTACTTCATTGTGGGATTGTTATCTAAGAAGTGTCTTTGGGGCAAATGGAGTAGAGGTAGGAAAAGGCATGGACTAACAGTGATAACTATTATGATCATGCTTGCTTCCCCCTTCAGGCTATTTCTGACCTTCATCATTTTCTTCCTTGCCTTTTGTTTATATTCCAGGTCTGGGTTCTGACACCCAGAGTGTGCACATCCATCTTCCCTTTATTGACCTATGACATATTTTCATGTTTGCAGATAACTCAAAACTTGGCCCAGAAATATAAAGATAGAATGATCAAAAATCAAAATTACATTGATTTTGGTGTGCTAGACTTACAGTAACCAGACAATATTAAAGTGAAAATCTGACTGCATATTACTTTTTAAAACTTGCAATATGGAAACCCTAGGAAAGCTCTCACTAGGCAGCACTATTGATTAAATCTCCAGCAATACCTAAAGATTATAATTGACTATATTTGTAACCCAACTTAAATTAGTATGAGGTCTTGCTGAAGAAGCTAATATGTACAAGAGCTAAAAAGATAGCTACTGTCCAGATGCAAGAGGAGTTGATGGCATTATATCTGGACTGTTATGTACCATTCAGGATACCATAATTTTTAAGTGTCATGATCAAGAATGGTAAAGAACCTGTAATTAGGTGTGTTTCTGCTGCTGCAATGCTCCTGTTGACTTTCCACTCCTCATTATCTCATCCGCCCCTGCTTTTTTCTTTCTCTTTTTTTCTCCCTTCCTCTCTACTCCTCCTTTTTGAAGGTTTCAGCTGCTTCTTAGTTAAAAGTCCTGAAGGAGTTTTCCATGCTCTGAAAAGTGACTTCTATTCCTGTAAGGAAGTCATCTAGTCCATGTGGATAGTCAAATTGGAAATAAGTCTTCCTTTTCCCAGGCTGAAATAGAAGATGGCCAAGAACATTTTGGTAACTGAAGGGTGTTGGGAATCAGGGAGATGAGAGCCAGTGTTTCATGGTGGGGACCTAACTTGAAGCTGCAATGCTTACAATGTAGGCAATGGACAAGGGGTATAAAGGTGGCTTTGGATATGTGGTAGTGGTAACTTCCCATAGACAAGACAGGATGCTCCTCTCAATGTCAATGACTATGTTGAAACAGGAAGATTGTTATAGCAACTAACATTTACTGAGTTCTTCCCATGTGCTTGTGATACCCATATGTTATCTAACTTAATCTTTACAATAGTAAAATGATGTTAATATTTGTACTTTATGGAATAGAAAACAGAATGTCAGGAGGTTACATAAGCTGCCAAATGTCACACCAGTCGCTGGTAATAGGAAATTGACTAGGACCCAGGTCCATCTGCTGATAGAGCTTCTGCTTTTAGCCATTACACTATAAAACCTAATTGTTAATTGGATATAATAGAATAATCTTAAGTATCCCTAAAGAGGCTTGTATCAATGTTAATTGCCTTGATCAGATAATTTTTCTGTGGTTATGAAAGACAGTGGTACTTAAAAAATCTGCGGGGTGAAATACATATGAGAATTATCTGTATTTTTCCTTTTTTTAAAAAAAATTTGTCAAAAGTTGAAAAAAATTGAGAATTAAAAAGAAATGTGATCATAACATGGCTTTAGAAGGTTACAGAAAGTGTGGGAAAGGATGGCATGAGACTTGAGCAAACCTCATGTTCTCAATCTCTGCTTATCAATGACAGAATGAATATAACGGAAGGAGTGTGACCTCTGAAGTCAGACTTGGATCCAAATTCTTGCTCCAATATCCTTAATTGTGGATATTACCTATAGTTTTTTATGTGTAGACATTTGCAAAATAAATTGCCTTAAATATCAATTATACTATCCTGGTTTTAAGATTAAATGTACAACCAGGTACAGTGGTGTATGCCTGTAATCCTGGCAACTGTGGAGGCCAAGACAAGAGGATCACAAATTCTAGGCCAGCCTCAGAAACTTAGATAACCAGTCTCAAAATAAAAAAAATAATAAAAAGGGCTTGGAATGTGGTTTATTGGTAGGGTGCCCCTGGTTCAATCCCTAGTACCTGCAAATAAAAAAATAAAATAAAATGAAATGCTCAAATCTTAAATATACCACTGAATCAGTTTTGTGAAGGGCATGCACTACTATAACCTAACACCAATATCAAGTCAACACTCCCATCACTTAGAAAAGCACCCTATTGCTCTTTGTAGACAATTTGCCAACCTCTGAAACTAGAGGAAATCAGTGTGATTTTTACCATCAAAAGTTAGTTTTATGTGACATTTTAGAAAGTCACATAGATTGAATTATATATAGCATTTATGAATATATCTACTTTTATTCAGAATAATGCTTTTGAGATATCCAATATTATTGCAATATTAATTGCAATATCAACAATGAATTCTATTTCATTCTTTTTTTTTTTTTTTGTGGTGCTGGGTATCGAACCCAGGGCCTTGTGCTTGCAAGGCAAGCACTCTACTGACTGAGCTATATCCCCAGTCCCTTCTATTTCATTCTTGAGTAGTATTCCATTATATTAGTGGAGCATAAATGGTTTATGGATTCTCTTACTAATTAATATCTAGGCTGTTTGCAGTTTTTGGTTATTATGTATGAAATCTGCTATGAACATCTTTGTACAAAGATTTTTGGATATGTGTTTTCACTTCTCTGGAATGAATACCTAGGAGTGAATTACTGGGCCTTAAGTTATATTAATATTTAACTTTTAAAAGCAGTTGATAGTCTTATAACATTTTAATTCTCACAACATAAGAACAAGAATATTCATTGTGATTGGAGAAAGGTCTGGCTCAAAATAATATGAATTGCAAGGGGCCGGGGGATGTTAGGTGACAGAAAATGAATCTAAAATTTTTTTAAGGTGAAAATTTTCTTAAGTTAGATAATAGTCATGGTTGCAAAACTGTGAAAATACTAAAACTGGTGAATCAAATTATTTTAAAGGTTGAATTTTACAGTACATGAATTATACTTAAGTGAATCTATTATAAAACATCACCAATTTTTAGAGTGACCTATAGATAAACTTTTATGGATTACTCAGTTTTACATTCTTTTCGATTCTCCTACTCCTTTTTCTAGAGTTCATTTCAGTTCTCATTTAAAGAAAATATTTTTTACCAGGATCCCAAAATGTGAGCAAGGACAAAGAAGTCATAGTTTTTATTAGATGCCGCTCCACATTATCTCAAATACATTCAAAGAAATAGTTACTTGCCTGTGAAGTGGTCAGTTTGAGACATTATTTTTAAAATAAGGAATATACATGTGTGCATATATATATAAATATATATATAAAACATCATGTTTTACACTATATACACTTTCATTTCTCAATTATATATCAAAAAAGTTGGCAAAATAATAAAAAGAAAAAGTGAATGTTTTAGAATTTTTCACTTTATAGGTTTTTCACCTAAGCCACCATTACCATTATTACTAGTATTGTGTTAACATTTTAGTAACATTTGTGATTGCAATATAAATTTTTAAAAAATTCTGTAGTCATTCCTTGAAATAAAAGATCTGTGTTAGTAACTTTAAAAAATGAATATGCAATTATGTCACCCCTAAGTAAATATACATATTCAATATAGAGACATTAAATTCTATATTCATAATAGGGAGCAGTAGCATACATGATAACTAAAATGTTAAGTGGAAAAAAATAATTATTCCTTTCACAAGATTCTGCTAAAAGAAAAGCTAAAGACACTTGAATTTAACAAAGCTTACTTCAGCAAGAATATGCTAATACCAGGTACCATTAGAGACCAAAGATGGTTCAGAATTCCCCGGTCCACCATCCCCTTCCAAGTCAGGTTATATTTATAGACAAAAAAAAAAAAAAGGTAAATGACATACAAAAATAACCTGATTGACTGCAGTTTGCATTTACCTTATATGGTCATGGTCTGGTCAGTTGGCAGCCTGTGATTGGCTGAAGTTCAACTGGTGTGATTGGCTGAGATTTTGTTGCTTGGTTACAAAGGTCTACTCTCAGGCTACTTTTTTTTTAACACATCAAACTAAGTCTGGAAGCTGTTTTAGGCTAAACTTTATCACTGAAGTATGGAGGCTGGTTTGGACCAAATCTATTTCTTTAACAATTCTAACTCCATAGTATAAACATATCAAACTGTGACTTTAAGGTATACCAAAATGTTAAAGGCACCTACCTTTGTGTGGTGATTTTTCTCTTCCTGCATTTTCTAAGTTAACTAGATTTTAGGTTATAATAAAAACCCCATCTAAATTCAAACATCCTCAAAAGGGAAACTGATTTGCTATATTGGTTTCTCAGGAAATGGAAGTGAAAAAACATGGGTTTTGTCCTACAATATGGTAATATCCTCAGTGTCACTATTTATGATCCAAGGATTTCTAACTTTTGTCCTAATTACTAATTTTATTGATTTCCTAAGCTACTCCCCTGAACACAAATAAATAACTTACTATAAAGGAATCACACAGTCTAGATGAAAATCTTGATACTATGTATGTGCCATTTATTTCTTTTCAAATTTTGTTTCAGGAAATATAGAAATGTATAATGTGTGTGTGTGTGTGTGTGTGTGTGTGTGTGTGTGTGTGTGATGACTGCAATATAGTCTACAACAGCAATAATTTCAGTTGTAAATCAAGTATGAACAAGGTTGTTAGATAATAGGGAACTCTTGTGTACTGCCACATAAGAGAACAAGTTGGTAGTAACTATTAAAATGGAAACTGTGAATACTGTAAGATCTGTATAAAACTACTGTTGGTTTTCTATTGCTGCTCAACAAATAGTATAAAACATAGCTTAAAGGAATATGTATATATATATTTTTTTTTCTTTCTATTTCACTTTGTCAGAAGTCTGAAGTATGGTTTAGCTGGGTGTTTTGCTCAGGGTCTCAGAGCTGAAATCAAGGTGTGCACAATACTATTTTTGTTTTCTGGATATCTGTTTTTTTCTCCACATTTTTATTGGTGCATTATGCATATAATGGTGGAAATTGTTGTTACATGTTAGTACATGCACACAATATAACAATATAATTTGATCAATATTCCTTCCTAATGCTTCCTCCTCCCTCATCTCCTCTTACCTACATGGCTCTTGCCTCTACACTACCAATCTCCCTTTTCTTTTCATGTGATCACCCTCACCTTTCTTTTCCTTTTTCTTCTCTAGTTTCCACAAATGAGAGACAACATATGACCCCTGACCGTTTGAATTTGGCTTATCTCACTTAAAATAATGTTCTCAAGTTCTATCCATTTTCCTATAAATGACAAGTTCATTTTTCTTCATGGATGAATAAAACTCCATTCATCTGTTGATGGACAACTAGGCTGGTTCCACGGTTTGGCTATTGTAAATTTTGCTGCTGTAAACATGGGTATGCATGGATCACAGTAGTATGATGCCTCGTCTTTTGAGGAGCCTCCATACTTATTTTCTTAGTGGTTGTACTAATTTACAATATCACCAACAGTGTAAAATGTTCCTTTTCTCCACATCCTCTCTAGCATTTATTGACTGTCATTCCTACTGGTAGGAGATGAAATATCACAAATTCTTTTTTAAGTTTATGTGGTTGTTGGCAGCTTTTAGTTTTTTGTGGTTACAGGATAGCAATCCCCTTTTCTTGTCTTCTGTCAGCCACAGACTTCTCTCAGCTCCTAGAGGCCAACAGTGGTTCCTGATGTCTGTCTCTCTCACAATATAGCAAGCAGCCTCTTTTTTCAAGGCCAGAACTGAAATCTCTCCAATCTAGTAAGTCCAAGTCTTATATAATATAATCAGGTTAATCCTGTAATCACAGGAGTGATAACTCATTATTTTTGCCCTGTTCTATTGGCTAGAAACAACTCTCATGTTCTGTCCACACAAATTGTAGTTATCACATACAATCATCACTCCCTTAGGACAATCTAGACACCACTGTAAGATATGCTGACAGGTGGTAATATTCATTCCCTGGAAATTTTAGTTAAAGATGAATCTTTATAGATATGAAGAACAAGACAAAGAGGATGCGGAGGGGTAGTGGGGAGAGTTCTCAGTGTTCTAGATATCCACTCTTCACTTCCAAGGAGGGTTTCATAAGATACACTTGAAAAAATTAATTCATATCTCTACACTTTAAGGGATGAAAGCTATCCATATTTTAGTCCTGCCTGTAGAAGACTGAAGGGGACAAGCTGTGACTAATGCAACACTAGCCTGCTCATAAAATTATACTATGGCTCTGTTGGAAACATACTACAGTTTCATTGAAAGCATAACAAAGGTGTGAGTTGTCCTGTATACTAAATACAATTCCAAGAGAAGAGTGCTCTTCTTAAAATTAACCACATGCAGGAAGACTGTCTAGAGAACACCAAGACCTCTGAAGACACAGATCCATCAGAATCTCAGGGATTGAGAGGGATATTAAAAATGACAGATGAAGGGGGCATGGTTCACAGTCAGATATTCCCAGAGAAAGATCACCAAGAAACCTCCTTAAGCACCCTAGCAGATGAATACTCAGTATTTTATCTGCTTTATTGAAGGTCCTGATTTTGGATGACAACTACAAGTTATCATGTCCTGTTCTGTCCGTCAGCACTTCTTCCTCTCCTCTTTCTAATTATGTAATTGCCAGGAGGAATATTTAGTTAGTAGGGAAGAAGATGGAGAAAGAAAAGAGTGAAGAAGTCAATTTTATCCTTCCTCTAAGCTATAGAGTTCTTTGCCTGAGGCATTCATACTAAGAAATGGGAAAACGCTCATTAAAGGGTACAAAATTTCAGTTAGACGGGAAAAATAGGAAAGAGAACTTTCAAACTAGTTAAGGATTTGATTTTGACATTACATTTGATTTAACTTCATAATGACAAATAAACAAACTATTCTTTTTTTTATTATTGTATACAAATGGGATATATGTTGTTTCTCTATTTGTACATAGAGTCAAGACATACCATTTGTGTAATCATACGTTTACATAGGGCAATGATGTTTGATTATTTTTTTCCTCGCCCCCACCACTCCCACACCTCTTTCCCCTCTATACAGTCCTTCTTTCCTTCATTCTTACCGCTCTCCTTATCCCTAACCCTAAACCTAACCATAAACCTAATGCTAACCCCTCCCACCCCCCATTATATGTCCTCATCCACTTATCAGCGAGATCATTCGTCCTTTAGTTTTTTGAGATTGGCTTATCTCACTTCGCATGATATTCTCCAATTTCATCCATTTGCTTGTAAATGCCATAATTTTATCATTCTTCATTGCGGAGTAATATTCCATTGTATATATATGCCACAGTTTCTTTATCCATTCATCGACTGAAGGGCATTTAGGTTGGTTCCACAATCTGGCTATGGTGAATTGAGCAGCAATGAACATTGATGAGGCTGTATCTCTGTAGTATGCTGATTTTAAGTCCTTTGGGTATAGGCCAAGGAGTGGGATAGCTGGGTCAAATGGTGTTTCCATTCCAAGCTTTCTGAGGAATCTCCACACTGCTTTCCAGAGTGGCTGCACTAATTTGCAACCCCACCAGCAATGTATGAGTGTTCCTTTTTCACCAAAACCTCGCTAACACCTATTGTTGCTTGTGTTCTTGATAATCGCCATTCTAATTGGGGTGAGATGAAATCTTAGGGTAGTTTTGATTTGCATTTCCCTTATTACTAGGGATGTTGAACATTTTTTCATATATCTGTTGATTACTTGTACATCTTCTTCTGTGAAGTGTCTGTTCATTTCCTTAGCCCATTTGTTGATTGGATTATTTGTATTCTTCGTGTAGAGTTTTTTGAGTTCTTTATAGATTCTGGAAATTAGCGCTCTATCTGAAGTATGGTTGGCAAAGATATTCTCCCACTCTGTAGGCTCTCTCTTCACATTACTGATAGTTTCCTTTGCTGAGAGAAAGCTTTTAGTTTGAATCTATTCCAGTTGTTGATTCTTGCTTTTATTTCTTGTGCTATGGGAGTCCTGTTAAGGAAGTCTGATCCTAAGCCAACAAGTTGAAGATTTGGACCTACTTTTTCTTCTATAAGATGCAGGGTCTCTGGTCTGATTCCGAGGTCCTTGATCCATTTTGAGTTGAGTTTTGTGTAGGGTGAGAGATAGGGGTTTAATTTCATTCTATTGCATATGGTTTTCCAGTTTTCCCAGCGCCATTTGTTGAAGAGGCTATCTTTTCTCCATTGCATATTTTTGGAACCTTTGTCTAGTATGAGAAAATTGTATTTATTTGGGTTTGTGTCCATGTCCTCTATTCTGTACCATTGATCTGTCTATTTTGGTACCAATACCATGCTGTTTTTGTTACTATTGCTTTGTAGTAGAGTTGAAGATCTGGTATTGCAATACCCCCTGCTTCGCTCTTGCTACTGAGGATTGCTTTAGCTATTCTAGGTGTTTTATTCTTCCAGATGAATTTCATAATTGCTTGCTCTATTTCTGCAAGGTACATCATTGGGATTTTAATTGGAATTGCATTGACTCTGTATAGCACTTTAGGTAGTATAGCCATTTGACAATATTAATTCTGCCTATCCAGGAACATGGGAGATCTTTCCATCTTCTAAGGTTTTCTTGAATTTCTTTCTTTAGTGTTCTGTAGTTCTCATTGTAGAGGTCTTTCACCTCTTTTGTGAGATTGATTCCCAAGTATTTTATTTTTTTCGATGCTATTGTGAATGGGGTAGTTTTCCTAATTTCTCTTTCTGAAGATTCATCACTTATATATAAAAATGCATTGGATTTATGAGCATTGATCTTGTAACGTGCTACTTTACTGAATTCACTTATGAGTTCTAAAAGTTTTCTGGTGGAATTTCCAGGTTCCTCTAAATATATAATCATGTCATCAGCGAACAGGGAGTTTGAGTTCTTCTTTTCCTATTCGTATCCCTTTAATTTCTTTGGTTTGTCTAATTGCTCTGGCTACAGTCTCAAGGACGATGTTGAATAGAAGTGGTGAAAGAGGGCATCCGTGCCTTGTTCCAATTTTTAGGGGGAACGCTTTCAGTTTTTCACCATTTAGAATGATATTAGCCATGGGCTTAGCATAGATTGCCTTCATAATGTTACGGAATGTTCCCACTACCCCAATTTTTTCTAGTGTTTTGAGCATGAAGGGATGCTGTATTTTATCGAATGCTTTTTCTGCATCTATTGAAATAATCATGTGATTCTTAACTTTAAGTCTGTTGATATGGTGAATGACATTTATTGATTTCTGAATGTTGAACCAACCTTGCATCCCTGGGATAAAACCCACTTGATCGTGGTGCACTATCTTTTTAATATATATTTGTATGCAATTTGCTAAAATTTTGTTGAGAATTTTTGCGTCGATGTTCATTAAGGATATTGGTCTGAAATTTTCTTTCCTCGATGTGTCTCTGTCTGGTTTAGGTATCAGGGTGATATTGGCTTCATAGAACGAGTTTGGGAGGGTTCCCTCCTCTTCTGTTTCATGGAATAGTTCGAGGAGTATTGGAATGAGCTCTTCTTTAAAGGTTTTGTAGAACTCGGCTGAGAACCCATCTGGTCCTGGACTTTTCTTTTTTGGTAGGCTTTTGATGACCTCTTCTATTTCATTGCTTGAAATTGGTTTATTTAAGTTGTGTATGTCCTCCTCATTCAGTTTAGGTAATTCATATGTCTCTAGAAATTTGTTCATGTCTTCGAGGTTTTCTGTTTTGTTGGAGTATAGATTTTTGAAATAGCTTCTAATTATGTTTTGTATTTCACTCGTGTCTGTTGTGATGTTTCCTTGTTCATTCCGAATTTTAGTAATTTGAGTTTTCTCCCTCTTTCTCTTTGTTAGTGTGGCTAAGGGTTTATCAATTTTATTTATTTTTTCAAAGAACCAACTATTTATTTTGTTAATTTTTCCAATTGTTTCTTTTGTTTCGATTTCGTTGATTTCGGCTCTGATTTTAACTATTTCCTGTCTTCTACTACTTTTGGTATTGGTCTGCTCTTCTTTTTCTAGCGCTTTGAGCTGTAGTGTTAAGTCATTTATTTGTTGATTTCTACTTCTTTTTTTGAATGCGCCCCATGAAATAAATCTTCCTCTAAGTACTGCTTTCATAGTGTCCCAGAGATTTTGATATGATGTGTCTTTGTTCTCGTTTACTTCTAAGAATTTTTTTATTTCCCTCCTGATGTCTTCTGTTATCCATTCATCATATAATAGTGTATTATTTAGTCTTGAGGTATTGGAGAAGCTTCTGTTTTTTATTCTGTCATCTATTTGTAATTTCAATCCATTATGATCTGATAGAGTACAAGGTAGTATCTCTATCTTCTTGTATTTGCTAACAGTAGCTTTGTGGCATAAAATATGGTCTATTTTAGAGAAGGATCCATGTGCTGCTGAGAAGAAAGTGTATTCGTTCTTCGTTGGATGGTATATTCTATATATGTCCGTTAAGTCTAAGTTGTTGATTGTGTTGTTGAGATCTATAGTTTCTTTATTCAATTTTTGTTTGGACGATCTATCCAGTGGTGAGAGAGGTGTGTTAAAATCGCCTAGTATTATTGTGTTGTGGTCTCTTTGATTTCTGGAATTGAGAAGGACTTGTTTGACGTACGTGGATGAGCCAATGTTCGGGGCATAGATATTTATGATTGTTATGTCTTGCTGATTTATGCTTCCCTTAAGCAGCATGTAATGTCCTTCTTTATCCCTTCTGATTAGTTTTGGTTTGAAGTCCACATTATCTGAGATGAGGATGGATACTCCAGCTTTTTTGCTGTGTCCGTGTGCATGGTATGTTTTTCCCCATCCTTTCACCTTTAGTCTATGGGTGTCTCTTTCTATGAGGTGAGTCTCTTGCAGGCAGCATATTGTTGGATTTTTCTTTTTAATCCAATCTGCCAGTCTGTGTCTTTTGATTGATGAATTCAGGCCATTAACATTCAGGGTTATTATTGTGATATGATTTGTATTCCCAGTCAATTGACTCATATTTGTTTTTGACATGATTTGGTTTCTCCTTTATTTGGCTATTCCTTTAGGCTAGCGCCTCCTGTTGCTGATTTGCATCGTTGTTTTTCATCTCTTCCTCATGGAATATTTTGCTGAGAATGTTCTGTAATGCTGGCTTTCTTTTTGTAAATTCCTTTAGCTTTTGTTTATCATGGAAGGATCTTATTTCATCGTCAAATTTGAAGGTAAGTTTTGCTGGGTATAAGATTCTTGGTTGGCATCCGTTTTCTTTCAGGGCTTGGTATATGTTGTTCCAGGCCCTTCTAGCTTTTAGGGTCTGGATTGAAAAATCTGCTGATATTCTTATTGGTTTCCCTCTGGATGTAATTTGATTCTTTTCTCTTGCGGCCTTTAAAATTCTGTCTTTATGTTGTATGTTAGGTATTTTCATAATAATGTGCCTTGGTGTGGGTCTGTTTTAATTTTGTATGTTTGGAGTTCTATAAGCCTCTTGTACTTGGTTTTCCATTTCATTCTTCAGATTTGGGAAATTTTCTGATATTATTTCATTGAATAGATTGTTCATTCCTTTCGTTTGTTTCTCTAAGCCTTCCTCAATCCCAATAATTCTCAAATTTGGCCTTTTCATGATATCCCATAATTCTTGTAAATTTTGTTCATGATTTCTTACCATCTTCTCTGTTTGGCCAACTTTGTTTTCAAGATTAAATAATTTGTCTTCAATGTCTGAGGTTCTGTCTTCCAGGTGTTCTATCCTATTGGTTATGCTTTCTATGGAGTTTTTAACTTGGTTTATTGTTTCCTTCATTTCAAGTATTTCAGTTTGTTTTTTTTCAGTATCTCTAACTCTTTATTGAAATGATCTCTTGCGTCCCGTATTTGGTCTTTTAACTGTTAATTGGTGCGATCACTTAATGCCTGCATTTGCTCTTTCATCTCCTCCTTCAATGCCTGCATTTGCTCTTTCATCTCCTCATTTGCTTCCCTGATCATTTTAATTACGTTCATTCTGAACTCCCTTTCTGACATTTCTTCTGCTGTGCTGTCATTGGGTTTTATTGATGTAGTATCTAGGTTTGTTTGGGACATTTTCTTCCCTTGTTTTCTCATATTGGTCAGCTGTCAGTGGGACCCTGAGATATTGCAGATTTCTGCTATTGGCTTATAGTGTCCCGGTAGATTTCCAGTGTATCACCACCCAGCCTTCAGTAGCCTGATGTCTTGGAGGAATTTGATAATGCAGTGCATCCAAAGAAAGCTGTCCCTAGCCCCCTACTGGTTCCAGGGTTTGGAACGGGCTCTGTGCGGAAAGGCTCTCACTGGGGACCTGCACCGTGCAGTTGGCCGTGTGGAAGGAGCCCACCGCCAGAGTGTGGAAGGCTACCTGTGGATGACTCTAGCTGCCCTGCCCAGCTCCGATAAGCCACCTCTATCTGGGCCTGCCACCCGGGCCGAGCTTTACCCAGTGGGCAGACTCACCAGTGGCTCTATTTCAGTCTGAGTCTCTCAATGCCTCCCCTTCTTAACTCCTGGGTTCTGGAGCGACTGGGGATGCAGTCACCCTCTAGGCCGCCATCTTGGATCACCCCGTGAAAAGAGCCTGCGGCTGGAGTGGGCAGAGCCGCCTGAAGAGGTCTCTGGCTGCCCTGCCCTGATCCCAGAGGCTGCTTGCAGATCGAAGCTCTCCGTTGGTTCGGGGGCTTGTGGCTGGTTCTATGTAGAAAGCCTCTCACTGGGCAGTCTGGTCCGAGAAGCTAGCCTTGAAAGGCACCTCCCACCGCAGGGGTCCAGGCTACTTGGGGAAGTCTCTGGCTGCCCTATCCTTGTCCCTGAAGCTGCTTGCGTGCCGGAGTACACTGCGCTGCGCTGGCTCCGGGACTTGGAGCTTGTTCAGGTCAGAAAGGCTCTCACTAGGGGGCCTGCTCCGAGAACCTGGAGAAGCTGGCTGTGTGGGCGGGGCCCACCGCCAGAGTGCGCAGGGCTGCCTGTGGAAGACTCTAGCTGCCCTGCCTGGCTCCGATAAGCCACCTCTATCTGGGCCTGCCACCTGGGCCGAGCTTTACCCAGTGGGCAGACTCACCTGTGGCTCTATTTCAGTCCGAGTCTCTCAATGCCTCCCCTTCTTAACTCCTGGGTTCTGGAGCGACTGGGGGTGCAGTCACCCTCTAGGCCGCCATCTTGGATCGCCAACAAACTATTCTTACATGTGAAAGAAGCCCCAAAAGCTGCTAGATATGACCAGGATTTCCAAAGGAATGAGAAAAATAATTCATTTAACCATATTTAAAGGTTAAATGTGAAAAAGAAGGATGCTTCTTTATGCTTCAATATATTGAATCAAATTCACTTGATGAAATTAATTGCTACTCATGGTGTTAGATAAGAATTCTTGTGCCGGGCACAGTGGTACACACCTGAAATCCCAGCTGCTCAGGAGGCTGAGGCAGGAGGATCACAAGTTCAAAGCCAGCCTCAGCAACTTAGCAAGACCCTATCTCTAAATAAAATATATAAAAGGGTTGGGGATGTGGCTCAGTAGTTAAGTGCCTCTAAATTTAAACCCTGGTACACCCCCCAAAAAAATAATTCTTACCATTGACTTTCTGGATTTTATCCAAGTATGGCTCTGCAAGACAGGCCCTGATGGTCTTCACACGAAAGCACCATGTAAAACAAGCACTCTTTCCAGCCAATTTTCTTTGCTCTTGTCCATCTAGATGTCAATGCGTGTTTGTCCAAGAGTTCTCAGTTGGCTTCAGTCTCCTAGATAAACAATACACATAATATATTAACTTACTACAAGCAAGTTGTGTGTCTATTCTCTCTAGAATGCAAAAGTCAATTTTATAAGCTTTTTAATTTGTTTATCCACAATTATTTATTATCAATCTTATTTGTATGTTGAACTCTTCTTGGCTTGAAAATAAAGCAGTATTTGAATGAAACATATAAAGTTGTTGTCCACATGGAACCACCTATCCCTATGTTATTGTAGATGAAGGATAACAATAGACAACAGAAAACAGAAAAAAGAAAAAGAAAGCATATGATGTGAAAGTGAAAAGTTATGATGAGAAAACCAAAGAAAAATAGGGCCATATTATATATGTTAGAGACTGCATATTTGGTGGGAAATAAAGCACTTTGTATCCCTCTAGGAGCATTGGAAGCAATGACTTTAAGCAGTATTAACAATGGGAACTGTTAGGAACTTGGTAGAGGAAGTTCCTGCTTGTCAGCACTGGTTGAACACTTTATGGAAATTGCCAAGGGAACACCAAAATTCACTTGGGAATACAGAGAGATCAGGGATGGTCAAAATAACACTGAAAAAGTACAAAGTTGACCCTTTTACCAATCCCAATTTCAAAACCTGCAAAGCTACAATAAGAAAGATTTTTATGGTACCAGGAGAAAAATAAATATTTAGATCATTATTACTTATATTTCTGTTCTTGGATAGGCAGAATTAATATGTTCAAAATGAACATACTACCAAAAGTGCTATATAGATTCAAAGCAATTCCCATCAAAATTCCAATGACATTCTTCATAGAAATAGAAAAAGCAATCGTGAAATTCATTTGAAAAAATGAGTCCCAGAATAGCCAAAGCAGTTCTTAGAGAGAAAAGAAAAGCAGGAGGTATCACAATACCAGTACAGCATGGTGTTGGCACCAAAACAGGCATGAAGACCAATGTAATAAAATAGAAGACACAGAGACAGACCCACATAAATATAGTTATTTCATACTTAACAAAGGTGCCAGGGGCGGGAAGGGCTGGAGGAAGGAAAGATAGTAGGCTGAGACAGACAGTATTACCCTATGTATACGCATGATTACATGAATGGTGTGACTCTACATTGTGTACAACCAGAGAAATGAAAAGTTGTACCCCATTTGTGTACAATGAATCAAAATACAGTCTGTAAAATAAAATTTAAAAAAAATTCTAAAAGGTGCCAAAACATATACTGGAGAAAAGATAGCCTCTTCAACAAATGGTTATGGGAGAACTGGAAATCCATATGTAATAGAATGAAGTTCTATTCCGTCTTTAACTGCACAAAACTCAAAGCGAATCAAAGACCTAGAAATTAGACCAGAACCCCTGCACCTGCCAGAAGAAAATGTAGGCCCAATACTCCAACATACTGGCTCAGGAAACGGCTTCCTTAACAAGAATCCTGAAGCCCAACAAGTAAAATTAAAAAATCAATAATTGGGGTGACATCAAATTAAAAAGCTGCTTCACAGCAAAGGAAACAATCAAGAGCATGAAGAGAGAACTTACAGAATGGGAGAAAATATTTGCGAACTGCTTTTCAGATAGGACATGAATATCCAGGGTATACAAAGAACAAAAAAACCTTAACACCAAAAAAAAAAAAACCAAAACTCAATCAATAAATGGGCAAAGGAACTAAACAAACACTTCTCAAAGAAGAAATATGATTGGTCAACAAACATATGAAAAACTGCTCAATGTCTCTAGCAATTAGACAAATGCAAATTAAAACTACAATGAGAGTCCATCTCACTTCAGTTGGAATGGCAATTATCAAGAATACAAGCAACAATAAATGTTGGTGAGGATGTGGGGAAAAAAGTACACTCATACATTACTAGTGGGAGTGCAAATTGGTGCAACCATTATGAGATTCCTCAGAAAACTTGGAATGGAACCACCATTTGATTCAGTTATTCCACTCCTCAGTATATATCCAAAACATTTAAAATCAGCATATTACAGTGATGCAGCCACATCAATGTTTATAGTGGCTCAATTCACAATAGGTAAGCTATGGAGCCAAACTTGGTGCACTTTAATAGATAAATGGATAAAGAAAATGTGGTATATACATGTAGAGACATATTTACAGCTGTTTGAGGAAGTAGCTCTAAGATGGTGGCTGGCGTTGGACCAAGAGGTGGCGCATAATTAGTGTTAAAAAGGTGGGATCTCTCCTGACCTTTTGCTTGATTGGTTGATGTCTCTTCTGCACTCGTCACGCATGTTCCTCATTCTTTTTTAATTGGTACCGTGGCGCGTGCTCCTATCTTGCTACTTAATCCTAAGCTGATAGGCTGCTGTAGCATATATAAGACATTCCCTTTCTCTGAAAGAAAAGCACCCCTGAGGGCTGGGGAGATAGCTCAGTCGGTAGAGTGCTTGCCTTGTAAGCACAAAGCCCTGGGTTCAATCCCCAGCACCAAAAAAAAAAAAAGAAAAGCACCCCTGAGAGAAGAAGCACCTCTGATAGGAAGCACCTTCCTCTAAAAAGCAAGAAAGCACATTCAGAGAAAAATAAAGAAGTTGTTCATCCCCAATCCGCCTCTGATTCCTTCCCGAGGTCTCGTTGCTGCAGGTGGCAACATATACACACAACAGGATATTACTCAGCCATAAAGAATGACATTTGCCAGTAAATGGATGGATCTGAAAACTATCATGCTAAGTGAAATAAGCCTTGGGCCACCATTCCCCCTCAGAAATAGGCAACCAATAGATGTGTGGATCTTTGTCCTACCCAGGTGCCATAGGTGGGCTGAGATCTCAGTGTGTGACATGGTTCTGTGGTATTATTATGGACATGTTGGCATAACAGCGCCGGCACTGGTTCCTCCATGGTAAAACTGCTCAGAGCCAAGTAGAATTTTGCAATACCTGAACACAAACCAGTGACTGTTTACAAGGTATCTGGGCCTACACCAACCCCAGGGAGAAAATTGTGGGGATAGATTAGGGGATAGATTACTTTTTTAGGTATTGTGATTCATTCTCAGCAGCATACTGACTGTGTATTTGGGGAAAACCTGGGCTTGGATTGACCTCTAGTGGTAAAAAGGTGACAACACAACAATAGCAGATTCTAGGCAAACCAGGACCTGAGCACCATCCCGTGTGAAAGTAGTAGAAATGACTACAGACTCAGAGAAAATGAGCAGCTTACTTAAAATTACAGGAAATACAGGCATAAACAAAGTCAGATAACAAAGACTGAAATAAATGCCTAAGCTTTCAATGTGCAGATTTCATCATATAATAATCATCGAGAACTTTCAAAGAACCATGACTTCCCCTCATTAGGCACCAACATAATGCTCCAGAAACTGACCAGATGGTAACCAGTATAGACAATCTCTCCAACAGAGAATTTAAAACAGATGTCTTAAGGAAACTTAACAAGCTTCAAGAAAACACAAGAGTAATGATACAATACTCTGACAAAGAAAATTAACAGAAAGATGAAAGCAATTTTAAAATGTTAAACAAGAATTACTTGACCTGAAAATACACTAAGCAAAATTAAAAACATGATAGAAAGTATCAATAGCAAGAAAGGTCTTACAGAAGAAAGAATTAGTGTGCTCAAAGATATGCTTTCTGAAAATACAGTTAGAGGAGGAAAAATTTAAAATGCAGAGGAAAGAAGAAAGCTTATAAGCACTTTGGGACAGCGTTAAAAGAACATATATTTGTATTGCTAAGGTTCAAAATGTTCTTGAGAATGCCAAAGGAGTAGAAAGCTTAATTAAACTGATAATAATGAAAAACTTTCCAAACCTAAAGAAGGATACAAATGATATGGATGGGAAGGTCAGAGGTCAGCAGCCAGATTTAATTTACCTAAGTCTACCCCCAAGGCATGTTATAATTAAGCTCTCAACATGAAACAAAGAAGATCCTCAGGACTCTATGAGAAAAGAACACAATAGGGTGTCTACAGTCTTAGCAGTATCCTTACAGGAGAGAATGACATGAGTTTCATAGTACTAAAGGAAAACTGCCAACCAAGATGCCTGTACCCAGTAATACTATCCTTCACAAATAAAGGAGAGATAAAGATATTTCCAGGTAAACAAAAGGGAGAGTATTTATCACTTACCAGAGCTGTCCTACAAGAAATGCTAAAGGAAGTTTTTCAAACTGAAAGATATATTAATGAGTAAAAAGAAAATATCAGAAGATCTAATACCCACTGGTAAGACTATTCAATTACAGAATGCTCAACTATTGCAAACCATTCTCTTCTTTACTATGAAGAATTAAAACAAAACAAGTAAAATAACTGCATTAACATATGAAAAGATAGACAATATAGAAATGTCTAATAAAATATTTAAAATTCAAACTGTGGGAAGTAATGGAGGACATGTGTAAACTTTTAAATTGATATATTCTATTACTTTTCTTTCTTTTGTTATTATTTCAGTCTTGATGAGTTGCTATCATTTCAAAATAGTGTCATAATCAAAAGATGTTTATGTATGCCTCAAAGTGACCACAAAGCAAACAATCTGTAAGAGACATACCAAAAATAAGAAACAAGGAATCAAAAATTAACTACTAGAGTAAGTCATTTAAGCACAAAGGGAGATACTGCAAAAGAAAGAAAGAAAAAAGAAAGGAAGGAAGCAAAAATAAAATTTTACAATAAAATTAGTAAAAATAAATTACAAAATGGTAGTGGTAAGACTTTACCTATCAATAAATGTCATTCATGTAAATGGATTAAATTTTCCAATTAAAAGATATACAGTGATGGAATAGATTTAAAAGCATAAGAACCAAGTATAAACTGATGACAAGAAATTCATTTTACCTCTGAGGACATGCATTTGACTGAAAGTGAAGGAATGGAATAAGACATTTCATGTAAATTGAAGCCAAAAGAAAGCAGGAGTAACCCTATATATACCAATTAAAATATACTTTAAATCAAAAGCAGTAAAAAGAAGACAAGGAAATTCATTATATAATGGTTAAGTGGTCAATTCATCAAGAGGAAATAACAATTCTAAATATATAAGCATTATATATATGTATATATATATAAAGCAAATATTATTAAATATAAAGGGATATATAGATTCAGTGCAATAATAGTAGGGGGACTTTTAACACCCTACTTTCAAGCAATGGAGAGGTCATCCAGACAGAAAATCAACAAAGAAACATCAGAGTTAAATTGCATAGTAGACCAAATGGAATAACAGACATCTTAAATGACATTCTAATTAATAACTACAAAATACTTATTCTTCTCTTTAGTACATGGAATATTATCCATGATAGATCATATGGTAAGCCACAAAATAAGACTCAATGAATTTTGAAAAATTCAAATCATATGAAATACGATTTGACCACATTCAAATAAAACAAGAAAACTTTCCCACTCCTTGGTCTATACCCTAAGGACTTAAAATCAGCATACTACAGTAACACAGCCACATCAATGTTTATAGCAGTTCAATTCACAATAGCTAGATTGTGGAACCAACCTACATGCCCTTCAATAGATGAATGGATAAAGAAACTGTGGTATATATACACAATGGAATATTACTCAGATATAAAGAATAAAATTATGGCATTTGCAGGTAAATGGATGGAGTTGGAGAATATCATGCTAAGTGAAATAAGCCAATCCCAAAAAACCAAAGGTCAAATGTTTTCTCTGATAGGTGGATGCTGATACATAATGAGGGGGGGACTAATGAAGAATAGAGGAATGTTGGATTGTATAGAGGGAAATGAGGGGAGGGTAGGAGGTGGGCAGAAGGAAAAATGGTGGAATGTGACAAACATTATTACGCTATGTATATGTAAGATTACATGAATGGTGTGACTCTATATCATGTACAACCAGAGAAATGAAAAGTTGTACCCCATTTGTGTACAATGAATCAAAATGTATTCTGCTATCATGTTTAACTAAGTAGAACAATTTTTAAAACTTTGGGAACTCTACAAATGCATAAAAATCTAAAAATTTGGTCTTGAAAAACCAATAGAATAAGGAAAAAATCAAGAAGAAAAATTTAAAATTTCTTGAAACCAAAGAACATTGCAGACATAGCATGCCAAAACCTATAGGATATAACAAACCCAGTACTAAGAAGGTGGTTTATAGCAATCCACATCTGCATCAAACAAGCAGAAAAATTTCAAATAACCAATTCCTTGCTACAAAAACTAGAAAAAATAAAATAAAATAAAGAGTTGGTCATTCTTTGCAATACACCTGTGAGGCCGACTTTACCCTTATACTAAAACCAGACAAGGACAAAACAAGAAATGAAAACTGCAGGAAAATATCCTTTATGAACATAGATATAAAAATCCTCAAAAAATACTAATAAACCAAATCCAACAGCTCACTGTAAAGATTATTCACCATAATCAATCGTATTCATCCCAGGAGGGCAAGGATGGTTCAACTTATAAAAGTCAGTTAATGTGATATACATTAATAGAATGAAGGACAAAGCAAATGGTCACCTCAATAGATTGAGAAAAGGCATTTGAGAAAATTCAACATCAATTCATGATAAAGACACTAAAAAATCATATATATAAGTAATATGCCTTAAAATGATAAAAGTCATTTATAATATGCCAAAAGTTAATGTAATAAGAAATTGGAAAAACTGAAAGCTTTCTACAATCTAGAACAAAAAAGGATGTTCACTTTTTCCACTTTTATTCAGGATAAAATGTGTCTAAATTTTAAAATATTGAAGTCATACAAGATATATTATCTGACTATAAGGGAATGAAAATAGAAATCTTTAATAGAAAAAAAATGGAAAAATTCACAAATATATACAAATATAGAATAACATATTCTTAAGTAACTAATGAGTCAAAAATGATATTACACCTAAAATTAGAAAGTACTTTGAGATAAATAAAAATGAAAACCAAACATAACTCATGGGATGGAGTAAAAAGAGTGTTTAGACAGAAATGTATAGTTGTAAATGCTTTAATTAGAAAAGAATTATTCCAAATGAATAACATAACTTTATACCCTAAGTAACTGACAAAGGAAAGCAAGTTAAGTACAAAATCATAAGAAAAAATAATAATGATTACAGTAGAAATAAAATAGAGAATAAAAAAGCAATGGAGAGAATCAATGAAACCAAAAACTGTTTTTTTTAAAAAAAATAACAAAATTCATAAATCTTCAGCTAGAATAGTCAAGAAAAAAAATGAGAGAAGATTCAAATTACTAAGATCAAAATTGAAACTGGAAATATTACAGAACATACAGGGATAAGGATTTTAATGGAAGATTATAAACAATTATTTAACAACTAATAAGGTAACCTAGAGGGACATAAACTAACAAAACTGACATGATAAAAATTGGAATATACATTCTGATCTTAAAAAATAAACATTGAATCAGTAAGCAAAATCCTCCTAACAAAGTAAATCCAAGGACCAGATGGTTTTGTGAGTTTTAATGAAGATTTTAAAAAGAATATCAATCCTTCTCAAACTCTCCCAAAGAATAGAAGAGTAAGCAATATCTCATAACTCTTTCTCTGAGTCTAGCACTGCCCTTATATGAAAGAAATGACATCTGAAGAAAATTATAAACCAATAATGCCTATAAATATAGGTCCTAAACAAATATAAGTAAAGCAAATATAGTAGTATATTAATAGGCTTACCTAATAACATTTTACTAGGCCTCACCTCTGAAAAGTTCCACCAATTCAACACTGCTACAGCTCATATGAATCTTTGGGGAAAATACTCAAACCATATTCAAACCATAGCAGTGGTTCAACATGCAAAAATCAACCAATGTAATATATCATATTAGTAGAATAAATAGAAAAACAACTCATAATTTTCTATATTAATGCAAAAAGTTTTTTAAAAGTCCAACATACTTTCATGATTAATCAATCACTCAGAAAACTAAGAATAAAAGGAATATTCTCAACAGTATAAAGAGTATTTATACAAAACCCACAACTGATATTATATTCAGTGTAGAAAGACTAACTTTCCCCCCTACATTCAGGAACACGGCAAGGATGTTTTTGTCAGTGCTATTCAACATTGCACTAGAAATTCTCTTATTTTATTCTGTGGTACAAGGGATTAAACTCTGTGGCACTCTACCACTGAGATACATACCCATCTCTTTTAATTTTTTATTTTGAGATAGGGTCTTTCTAAGTTACTAAGTTGGCTGTGCTCCAACTTGTGTTCCTCCAGTCTTAGACTTCCAAGTAGCTGGGATTAAGGGTGTTCACCACCACACTCAGCTAACATTGAACTAGAAATTCTACCCAGAGCATTTTAGCAAGGAAAAGAAATAAAAGGCATGAAAATTGTAAAAGAAAAAGTGAAAATACCTCTAAACACAAATGAAATGATCCTACATATAGCAAATCCCAAAATATAACGAAAAAGAAAATTCTGGAGATAATGAGTTAAGAAAAGTTTCTAGGTACAAGATCAACATGTAAAGATCAGTTATATTTCTATGAACTGGCAATACTTATTCTTAAAGGAATATAATAAAATAATTCCATTTCTAACAACATGAAAAAGAATAAAATATTTAGGAATAAATTTAATCAAGAAAGTGCATGCTTTGAACAATGAAGACAATATGGTGAAAGAAGAACTAAATAAATTTAAAGGCATCCAGTATTCATGAATTGGAAGGCTTAGTATTGTCAGGATGGCAATACTACTGATGCAATCTACAGATCCAATGCAATCTGTGTTGAAATCACATCTTTTTTTAGAAATGGAAAAGTTTATCTTAAAATTCATATGAAACTGAAAAGGACTTGAATGTCAAAAGTAATCTAAAAAAGAAAAAGCTGGAAGACACAATTCTTGGTTTCAAAACTTACTACAAAACACCCACAATCAAAAGAGTATAATGCTGAAATAAAGATATGCGTATATAGAGATGGAACAGAACTAAATCATTAAAGAAATCCTCACATCTATGGTCAAATGATTTTCCAAAAGGATGAGATACATACAGGTGATTGAAAATAAAACTATATTTGAATATGTTTTTTTTCTTTGCAGTGCTGGGGATCGAACCCAGGGCCTTGTGCTTGCAAGGCAAGCACTCCTACCAACTGAGCTATATCCCCAGCCCTGAATATGGTTTTTTGATTGTACTGATATCAATTTCTCAGTTTTCACATTGTGCTATAGTTATGTGAAACAATGCCATTTGGAGAAACTAGGAGAAGGGTATACAGTGCCTCTCTGCATTATTTTGGCAATTCTTATGAGTATATTATTATTTAAAACTAAAAATATAAATAAAACAGGAATTAGGGGGACTGAGCAGAGTACTTGGCCATGTAGGTAGTGAGTGTGAGTAGATGTGATCAGGAGCAGAATGTTGAAATATGAGTGGGATATACATTGTTGGTGGGACTGAAAATTAGTGAATCCTCTCTGGAAAGCAGTATGGAGATTTCTCAAAACACTAAGACTGGAACCACCATATGATCCAGTTGTCCCACACCTTGGTATACAGCCAAAACATCTAAAATCAGCATACTATAGTGACACAGCACATCAATGTTTATAACAGCATAATTCACAATAGCCAAACTATGGAACCAACTCAGGTGCCTTTCAACAGATGAATGGATAAAGAAAATGTGGTATACATACACAATGGAATATTATTCAGCCATAAGGAAGTATAATATTATGGAATTTGCAAATAAAAGGATGAAACTAGAGAATATCATGCTAAGTGAAATAAACCAGTCCCCAAAACCAAAGGTTGAATATTCTCTCTGATATGCAGAAGATAGTCTAAACTAAGGGGGAAAAGAGAGGGGGGAAGGGGGGATTCCATTAAAATATAAGAAATATTGGTGGACTAAATGAAGGAGATTGAGAGGGAGGGAGAAATGGTGTGATAATGGAAGAACAGAGGAATAATTCTGACCTAACTTTCATTTGTGTGTGTGTGTGTGTGTGTGTATATATATATATATATACACACCACAGTGAATCTCACCATCATGTACATCTGCAAGACACTAATTTTTTAAAAGATTAAATGTAAATATAGAAAGATCAGTGTAATAGAGAGAGGGGAACAGGGGGAGGGAGGAGGAAAGGGAAAGGAAGGGGGAATACTGGGGACTGAATTAGAACAAATTATCCTCCATGCTTTTTAAATTATGTCAATATGAATCCTGGTGTTATGCATAACTAAACAGAAGCACTAAAAAGAAAGGAAAAAAAGAAAGTGGGTTACCAAGAGTGTCAGTAGAAGGCAGCAAGTGGCATTAGCCTAGTGTAGTGTGTCAAAGATGAGGTAAGAGAGCAGTGGCTGTAATGCTATGAGTCAGACTTTGGTTCAGGGTGAAATATTTATCTCTACTCAGGACAACACTGCTAGCAGCCCTCTGCATGGTGTTGAAGTTTGAATGATGTAAGGGGGATAAATGGCTACAAGAGTAAATCAATGAACATAATGAGTTTTGGACAGAAACGAGGTTCAGATTGTGGTGTTCAGTTCTAAGTGGCATAAGGATACTATTGAGAGTGAGGGTAAAAAGGGGGCACAGAAACTGTACATAAATTACCCTGCTCTCAACAGATCTTTCATCTGTGACACAAAGGGACACATCATTTGTATTTGTTTGATGCCTCAAATTCCAAAAATAAAAAATTTCCTGAGTTGGCTAGACTGTGAGACATACTTTCTCTCCTAAGTAAATCTAGATAGATATGGAGCAAAACCTAATTAATGCTTGACTATTCCAATGTCCTCAGTGATTTGAACTCTTAAGTCCTTATCTTTCAGTAGTGAATAAGACATCCTGGTCTTCATTTCAAAAATGCATATTCAGTCATAAATACACTCAGTTTATACTAAGTAGAAAGTCACTTATTACAAGTCTATGTGGGCAAGGTGGGGACACTTACAGAATTGCCGAAGAAGATTATTGTCTCTTTTGGCTTGAATGTTTGTGTCCCCTCCAAATTTCATGTTGATAATACCCAATACAACAGTACTAAGAAGTAGTATCTTTAGGAGGTGATTAGGCCCCAAGGGCTCAGCCTTCATGGATGGAATTAGTGCCTTAAGAAAGGGATAAAGAAAACTAATTGGTTCTTCTTTTGTCCTTCCACCCTTCAACTATGTAAGAGGGCAAGAAAAAGAACCTCACAAGACACCAAATGCTGGTGTCTTGATCTTGGAATTCCCAATCTCCCAAATTGTGAGAAATAAATTTTTGTTCTTTATAAACTACCCAACCTAAGGCATTTTGTTATAGCAACAGAAACAGACAGGCAGAAATTGGTACTGAAAAGTGGGGCATTGCTATAACAAATTTCTGAAAGTATGGAAGTAACTTTGAAACTAGATAATGGGTAGAAGCTGAAAGAGTTTGGAGGTATGTGCTAGACAAAGCCTATATTGCTATAAATGGAGCCTCCAGTGTTTTTGGTGAGGGCTCAGATAGCTATGGCTCATTTGGATCCAAGCTCCAGAGAGCACAAGTGTTAAACCTTGACAGCATCCACATGGTATAGTCATGCAGTGTACACAAGCTGCAGAGGCATCGTTATCTCATCCTAGATTTCAAGAATGTCATGGAGAGCCTAGGGACTTAGACAAAGAATTCCCACTGAAGCAGGGCTGCTGTAGAAAGACTCCACTATGGAAATGCCCAGTGGAGCCATAGGGTCAGGACTGCTGTAGAGTTTCCACTAGGGCAATGCTCAGCAGAACTGTGGGGGTCAAGAATACTTCAGAGAGTCTTCACAAGGGCAATGCCTAGTGGAGTTGTCATGGATGGGCTATCCAGCATGATCTCATACCTATGGAGCTACCAGCATGGAATCAAGCCTGGGAGAACTTCAGGTATCTGATTCCAACCCATGAAAGCTGTTCATGGGCTGGACCTGACAAAATCATGGGTACAGGCCCACCTGGAGTCAAGTGGGCCCAAACCCTGCCCTGTGTGTCCAGAAAGCAGGACATAAAGTTAGTCTCAACTTCAAGATTTAAAGTTTACCTTGTTGGATTTTGGTCTTACTTGGGACCCATTTTCCCTTTCTTCTCCCCTAGTTCTTCCTTATGCTTGTCCCACTATTGTATTTTGGAAGTACCTAGCTTGTTTGATTCCATAGACTCACAGCGAGGAAAAATTTGCCTCAGGATGAATCACATCTTAAGTTTCATACATAAATTATTTAATTGATATTTAGATTATACTTTATGCTTTGAATTTAAATTTGATGCTGGAATGAATTGAGATTTTTGGGGATATTAGCACTGAATAAATATATTTTGTGAAAAAGACATGAATTTGGAGGAAGCCAAGTGCAGAATGCTATGGTTCCAAAAAGACTGAGACACTGTCCCTTGGGCTATTCTCAATTTCAATCTCCAGGGTAATTCCTAGAGGACTTCATTAAAAAAATGCTACAATTGCACAGTCAGTGCTCCTTCAGGAGCTGATGAAATGAAGCTTGGCATAAAAGCACATGTTTAATTCCAGTCCTTAAACAAGCATAAAGTAAATATCAATAAGCTTCTAGAAGACAGAAATAATTTAAATTAAACCTGGTTCATCAGAGAGTAAGCTTATATTTACTAAAACGTCAAGCTACAAGTGCAGAAAATAGAAATTACAAGCATCATGTGTAATACCTAATTGGTTTTTGGTTTATTTGGCAATTCACTGATAGTAAATCATAAGAAAGAAAGCACTTTTCCCATAATGGAAAATGAGAGCATAGTGAGTGTGAGACACAGCCCAAAATGCCCAGTTCTTCCTCACCCCACCCAATACTGAGGTAATTGTCACAGCTGTTTCCAGAAAGAGGCTGGGAACAATGAGAAGTAGCCACAAAATCTACTAATCACTCTGCAGACTCCATCAGGATGATTGCCTCTGAGCTGCTTGGGTTGCCTGCAGAACACACCTCCATGTGGCCCCCAAAACATTCCAAACATTCCATGTACTTTATGCTCCCCACTGAATCAGCTCTGCAAGTACACAATTGTGGACTGTTAGTATAATTGTGTAATGCAGTCAGTCAGCTGACTTTGCAAGATTGGGAGAAGGCACACTAACTTGAGCATTTCAGGGCACTATCCTAGGGGGAAAAAAGTGAAGATCTTAACACTAAGACTGACTTTGCAGGATTGAGAAAGGGAATCAACAAAATGACAAAGCAACCTAGGACATGGGAGAAATATTTGCAAATTATATATCTGATAAGAGGTGTCTTAGTTCATTTTGTGTTGCTATAAAAATGTGTAAAGATGGGAATTTAATAAAGAAAAGAGGTTTATCTAGCTCATGGAGTTAGAGCAAGGCATCTTCTTGGGTCTGATGAGGACCACATGGCAGATGGCATCAAAATGGCAGGAGCACATGTGGACAAGTTCAAATGGAAATAAAAGATTGGGGAGAGACCAGGATCACTCTTTTCATAGCAACGTGCTCTAATGTGAACTAATCCACTTCTACCAGAACAGACCCACTCTCACAAGACAGCATGTGTTAGTCTAAATAATAAAATGCTGGAAGCTGGATAACTTCTAAAGAAAATAAATTTGTTTAGCTTAAAATTCTGGAGGGTCAAGGGCATGGTACTGACATTGTCTTGGTTCTGGTGAGGGCCTCATGACAGATGGCATCACAAAGGTGGAAGCTTGTGAGAGAGGGAGAGGTCACATGATGAGACAGGAAGCCAGATATATACTGTGGACTTACTGGGACCCCATAAGAAGTACCTTAATCCATCCCAAGCATGCTTCCAATGAGTTAAGGACCTCCCACTAGGCCCCATATCTTAAAGGTCCCAACACCTCTTAACATTGAGACTGATGAGCTTCCAATGAATATGCTCTTGGGGGAGAAATGCCCAACCAAACCATAGCACAGCATTAATCTGTGCATGAGGGTGGAGCCCCTGTGACATAATTACCTTTTATTAGGTCCCACTTCTTAAAGTGTCTACTACCTCAACACTCCACACTGGAAACCAAGCTTTCAGCACATGAAACTCTGGAGGACAACCATAATAATATTAATATTCAAAATATATAAGGATCTCATATACCTCAATAGCAAATAACCATCATCATCATCATCATCATCATAATCCTATTTGTGATAACTGCCTATCCTTGAATAGACAGTTTGCCAAGAAAGACACATATATGGCCAACAGGTACATAAAAAGTTTCTTAACATCATTAATCATCAGGAAATGCAAATCAAAACCACAAGATATAACCACATACCTGTTACAGTGGTTATTAATTAAATGTCAAAAGATGACAGGTATTGGCAAGAACGTAGAAAAAGGGAACACTTATAAATTATCAGTGGGAATGTAAATTTTTGAAACCATTATGATAAACATTATGAAGATTCCTCAAAAAACTAAAAATACAACATGCTATCCAACAATCCCACTACTGATTGTATATCCAAAGGGAATAAACTATCTGTTTTGAAGAGATAGCTGCCTTCCCTTATTTATCACAGTATTATTCTCAAAAGCCAAGGCATGGAATCAACTTAATTGTCCGTCAACAGAAGAATGGTTAGAGAAAATGTCAAACACACACACACACACTGAAATATTTGTTCAGCTTGGGAAAAGATGGAAAATGTGCTATTTGCAACAATACATATGAAACTAGAAGACATTATGTTAAGTGAAATCAGCTAGACACAGGAAGATAAGTACTGTATGACCCCATTTATATATGAAATTTTAAAAGTTAAACTCATGAAGTGCAGAATCATAGTTTTCAGGGTTGGGGTGAGGGGAATGGGTAGATGTTGGTTGAAGGATAAAAACTTACAGTTTTAAGATGAATAAGGTCTGGAGGTCAGTTCTGGACATTAATATTCAGCATGGTAACTATAGATACTAATGTATCATATACTTCAAATTTTCTAAAAGTGAAGATCTTAAATATTCTCATCATCCAAAAAGCAACCATCTGAGATACTAATATGTTAATTAGCTTGTAGCAATCATCTCACATTGCATATATATAAAAATCACATCATACACTTTTAATTTTTATAATTTTTATCTGTCCATTGTACTTCAAAAAACTGAAAAACATGGTTATCTCAGCAGTTGTGAAAAATCTATTTATTATGTGATATTTCATATTAATTAAATATCCTTAGAAAGCAGAAAGTTTTTAATATTTCTTTTTTTCAGTGAAACCACTTTTATTTTTATTTTTTCCAAATAACTAACTTCATGTCAACTACAAAAATCATGAAATGAAGAACCGATCATGAAACTGCAAACCCCAAATCACTGGAATGATGAACAGTTTTCCCACTATTAAAAGTAACTAGGATATCAAAAATTTATATTGAAGTATTAAACACAACATCAAAAAATAATATAGAATAGCAGAGGGCAAATGAAGAGCACAAAGAGACTGAAGCATAGTTTCTAAGACAGATGACACTTCTAGAAAAAGTTTTAGGCATTAAAGAGGACACAGAGGCATGTTAGTGTTCACTGCTCTGTACAAAAATATAGTCTGAATAAATTACATTACAGGCTATACAATTAAACATCACCACTTAGTTCATGGCATATATAATAATATACAGATACATGCTAACCCATATATATCATTTATATTTCACACACATAGATCTCTCTATATTTATGCTTTTAAAATATACACATTGAAGTTACAAAAAGCTAAATACTTATGCAAGAAATATAAATAGCCCTGCTGAGTACTTTTATGAGTACTTTTATGGTGTGTGTGTGTGTGTGTGTGTGTGTGTGTATTATTTCTCTAAGATGAACAATGGGTTTGTAGTTAACAATTTTGCTTATGCAAACATAAAGCAAACCTAAAGCTACAAATATATAATGTTAAGTGAAAACTCCACTTATGTTTATTCTAATAGATAAAAATTTCAGATGAGCAACAATTTTCCTGTTGTACTGAACCTTGTTAGATATGAGACACTCTCAAATATTAGTGATGGAAGAAATATTTTGTAGGGTTCTTTACTGGGAAGAGGAAAATGTTATAGAAGAAATCTACTTTTCAATAAATGGCAAATATGTGTGCCTCAATCTATGGCATATTCTGTCACTGCCCAGCTTGTCATACTGACAGAGAATGAAAACTTGATAAGACTCTAGAAAATATATTGGTCTAACAGCACACGGAATCCTCCACTAGATTCAAGAAAAGTGCCTCAATAATGTGAGCACCAAAGAACTGTACTTTCATTTTTCAGGAATAAAGAGGTCTCACAATAGAGTGTGTTTGGTAGCTGAAATCCCTATTCAAATATCATATTCCTCATGCTGCTCTTACAATAAGCAATTAATGACAATACAGTCTGCCCCAGATTTTACTATTTCTCAAGAAAATTCCTTCAAAATATTCTATAATACTAATAACTTTCTGGAAATTTTCCACTCATGATTTCTTGAGATTCTTTATAGAATCTTATACTTTTATAAAGTTTTCTCTTTAGGATACACTTAATCACTTTTGTCTATCACAACAAAACCTAGTAGTAATAAACCTGGTATTTTTTGCTTTGTTATTCCACTGAAAATTCACAATATCTAGCCTTTTGGGCATTTGAATAATAAAATAGTTTTATTTGAGGGGAGTAGGGCTGTTGGTTTTGACAACCATTCTTAAGATAAGCTGAAAGCAGAACTCTGTTCTGGACAGTAAAGCAAATTATTAAATACTTTTGTTGACATCCTACTTTTAATTAATGTTGCAATACAATAGCACATAGGGACTTTTTATTTTTCCAAAGCTTATTTTTGCAAGAGGACCAAACCAGAACATACTGTTTTAGTGTTTTGTCAACAAAATAATTATTTATTACTTTTATAGAATTGTATATTTTAAGTGTGGCAGTAAGGCTAACCATGCCATGCAGCCTGGGACCTCTAGGCCACTAGCTGTGGGCAAGTTTATCTAAAGAGGGCAGCTTGGTGAAGTGCTCTGGTAATATGTGCCTGAGGCAGGGTGGGAGCAACATGCCCTCCTTGTCAGGAGCCAGCACTCCTGCCTAAAGCAAGCACATCCTAGTTCTTGGTGTGAAGTAGCTTTGAACAGTTTGGCTGCTTTCCAGAAACCAGCTTTGTTTGATTTTGGTCTAAATTTGCAACAGTTCTTCTCCACACGGCAATGTCCGGAGATGAGCAGGAAAATAGTACTATAGCTATGTCAGGGTGTTAATGATGCTATCTTGTACAAACCTAGCTACTGGAATCCCCAGTAGTAAAGTAAAATATTCAAGTGTCTCCTGCACAGACAATGGCTACATTGACCTTCAGTTTAAGAAAAACCCTCCTAAGATCCATTACAAGGCCCAGCACTTATCTTTATGCTGTTTTTGATTTGCACCTTTCCCATTATTTTAGGCTCTGTCCTGCTGTCAGGCTACATTAGCAAAGTGGGGGCAGACCAAGTGATTCCTATCCTGATCATTGGCATTGTGGTGTTCCTGCCAGGATTTTACCATCTGTGTATGGCCTACTATACATCCAAAGGCTACAGGGTTTACTCTTACGATGTCATTCCAAACTTTGATAATTAGCACTCACCTAAGCACTGAGAAGAGCCACAATGGGACTTTACCCAGCTTTAAGATTTTGAGCGAAAACTATGACTGAAGACTGAGGAATCTTGCAGTTTGCAGATGTTTAACAAAAAAATGGCCAGAGTTTATGGAGCCATTCCAAGAATGTTCACTGAACTTAATTAGCTGAGCAGGACATGATGTTTTTCATCTCCTGTCCCTGGCAAAAGCTCAACAAGTTTTACCATGTGAGTGTGTATCATGGAAGAAAAGCAATGCTAATTGGGAATGAAGAAAATTTTGCTGTAGTGTTACCACTACTTCCTTCTTTATAGTGAGCATTTCTTTTAAATAGTCTTAATTGTCAATTTGCTTTTGTACCAAATGGAAGAGTGTGGTATGTCTAATTTCTTATTACTACATAATTTATTTTTAAAATATCAAAAGATCTTAACCCCTGCTCTTAACTCTACTTTCATGTTCTGGTGGGAGATCTCAGCAAAATCAAATATTGGTGTGGTCCATCTGTAATATTTTTCACTTGGTTTCTTAGTGCCATGAACCAGGAATTTTTTTAATCCTTTTTTAATCCACAGAGCAAGTTTTCAAAGTGTAATACTTCAATAACCAATCCTTGGTCAGTTCTGATCTGGTTTCCCAATAGGATGGCCTGAATATAATTTGGGTCATCCTATCCTTTGTAGATTAACATGTTCTGTGTAGCATGCCTTTAAAGACTGAGTTTTTGACTGTTCCATAATGAAAAATGAAGATAAGTGGTTACTAAAAAGGAAAAAATTATATATTTATATAAAAATAAGTTCATAATTCAATTTCTAAATTTGTATATAAAACTTCTAAATTGTATATTAAACAGTATTAACACAAGCTTGCAATGAGAGATTAGTTGCAAACTTATTTCTTAGCATTGATATTTCCTTCCCTCGAAGTAGTTGGTACTTGTTATGGTTTGGATGTGAGGTATCTTCCAAAAGCTCACATGTGATACAATGTGAGAGAGTTCAAAGGGAAAATGATTGGGTTGTGAGAGCCTTAACCCAAAGGTGAATTAATCACCTGATGGGACTAATTGAGAGGTAATCATTGAAGACAGTTGGGTGATTGGGAGTATGGATTTGGGGTATATATTTGTATATGGCAAGTGGAGATCTATCTCTCTGCTTTCTGATCATCATGGGAGCTGCTTCCTTCTGCCCCGCTCTTCTGCCATGATGTTCTGCCTCACCTTGAGCCCCAAGGAAAGGAGCCAGCCTTCTATGGAGTAAGAAACTGTGAGCCCTGAAATAAATTTTTCCTCCTCTACAATTGTTCTGGTCAGATATTATAGTTACAGCAGTGAAAAAGCTGACTAAAACAGTACTGAAAGCTGGGTCCTTGTCCCAAATGCCAATCCAATAACAAGGACATGGTTTTGAGAAAAAGGAAAAAGAAGTTTTATTGCTTCACTGGCAAAAGAGAAAAACAGGGACCCCTGTTTCAGAGGCTATGGTTCTCTCCATCAAGGGAAACAGGGGTTTTTTAAAGAGTTGATTTGAAGGCTACATTCAACATGTTCTCTGCTAAAATTTTAAGTCACTTCCTAATTTGGGTGATGGTCATTTCTGAGATATTTGGGTGCCATCCCCAAAGTCTGAATTACTTAGTTCCTGTGGTGAGTGTGTGGTGAAGGACAGATAACTCTACCTAGGATGGGGAAGAAAGGTAATCTTATTTTCCCCAAGATTAGGGAGGGGGAGAGATTAGGGAGGAGGAAGGAGAGGGGAATAGAAAGAAAGTGGTCCTTTCAAAAATATTCTCAGTGGCAGCACCAAATGCTATATTTAAAGCATAAAGTGAACCACTGTTACATTTCCCACTGTCAATTTCTACATTCCATTTTTATGAGAAACAGGCGAGGACATCTCCAAGCTGCTTACTGCTGAGAGAGGGCAAAGTTGCAGGAAGTGATCCAAAGTCCTTGTTCTATATCAGGTGGGGCATGGACAGTTAAGTGTATTCAGCATCATGGCAGTACAGAGGTTCACATTGGCAGCTAGACAAGGCATATGCAGGACAGGGATCAGATAAGATGACAGTAAACAAGACAGCAAAGAACTACTTTTTTGTTAACAATCAGCATAAAAGCAGTTAGTATTTCAGCCAGTCTGAAAATCATGAAGACAGTAACCCATAACCATGCCAGTGAAAAACAGATCAAGTTTATATATGTAGGAATTTATGAAGATTTGTATGTCTATGAGATCACACTCAAACTGACTCAGAACAAACCTGTGACTCTAGAATTCTTTGTGATCATTATTATTAGGCACTCCCACACAAGAACCCTTCCTTATAGCCTTCAGCTTTGCTTACTTTTGGTAGGGTTGATGAAACTGTACATCTTAAGTTACATTAAAAATACATTTCCTTCCTTTTAAGTGCCCATATAGGACTGTGCTTTGGCTGTACTCTCCTGTCAGGTGTTTAAGACCTAGTTCGTCAAAACAGACCTTGTTCCTACCCACCGTTAAGAGACAACTGAGATTCCTCGGAGATCACTCTTGGGAACATGTGTGAAGCCTCTTGGCTCCTTCAGCTTTCCTCTACAAGAAATGCCATCTGCCAGGATGTGTCAGAGTCTTGCTGACCATACATGGCTTTCCTTGGGAGCATCAGGGACATTGCCTCCTCCCAATGACCTCCTCTTTAGGGTCCTCCAAATACCCCTGATCTGCAGATCCAGTGACTCACTGGAGTTGCAGGACCCAGAGAGGGGTCCCATCATTCTCTGGGTCTTGGCTGACCTTAGAGGGCAAGGGCCAAAATATTGACTGCTCTTTCCTTGGCCCTTCTTTGACTTTGGTCTCTAAGTTTTGGGTTTTAAATATCCAGCAGGCCAGTTTTACCAGTCTTAAAGTGGTTACAACTTCAATATCTGTCATTTTACAGTTACTCTTTTCTTTTAATTGGGGTCAGTATTAGTACCAGAAGTCAGCATTAATATTCTATCTGTTCTATAGGTGATGGCTTATTGTCTCAAATTAATTAAGGATGTTCTGTTAGAAGTAATACTTCTGCAAAACACTAACAGGCAACAGTTATAAAGTTTTACAAGGAAAATACAAAATGAACACTAATGTGTCTTTGATGTCTATTTAACCTCTATAAATACCCATATATTTATCAACCCAATTACATACAAGTTTTATGTTCTTTTAAAACTCTTTTATAGGGGGCGATCCAAGATGGCAGCCTAGAGGGAGACTGCACCCCCTGTCGCTCCAGAACCCAGGAGTTAAGAAGGGGAGGCATTGAGAGACTCGGACTGAAATGGAGCCACAGGTGAGTCTGCCCACTGGGTAAAGCTCGGCCCGGGTGGCAGGCCCAGATAGAGGTGGTTTATCGGAGCCGGGCAGGGCAGCTAGAGTCATCCACAGGCAGCCCTGCGCACTCTGGCGGTGGGCCCCGCCCACACAGCCAGCTTCTCCAGGTTCTCTGAACGGAACTGGCCCGCTAGTGAGAGCCTTTCTGACCAGAACAAGCTCCGAGTCCCGGAGCCAGCGCATCGCAGCGTACTCCAGCACGCAAGCAGATTCAGGGACCAGCTAGGGCAGCCAGAGACTTCCCCAAGTAGTCTGGACCCCTGCGGTGGGAGGTGCCATTCAAGGCTAGTTTCTCGAAGCTGACCGCCCAGTGAGAGACTTTCTACATAGAACCAGCCACAAGCCCCCGAACCAACGGAGAGCCTCGATCCGCAAGCAGCCTCTGGGATCAGGGCAGGGCAGCCAGAGAGCTCTTCAGGCGGCTCTGCCCACTCCGGCTGCAGGCTCTCTTCATGGGGTGATCCAAGATGGTGGCCTAGAGGGAGACTGCACCCCCTGTCGCTCCAGAACCCAGGAGTTAAGAAGGGGAGGCATTGAGAGACTTGGACTGAAATAGAGCCACGGGTGAGTCTGCCCACTGGGTAAAGCTCAGCCCGGGTGGCAGGCCCAGATAGAGGTGGCTTATTGGAGCCGGGCAGGGCAGCTAGAGTCTTCCCCAGGTAGCCTTCCACACTCTGGCAGTGGGCTCTTCCCACACGGCCAGCTGCACGGCGCAGGCCCACAGTGAGAGCATTTCAGCACAGAGCCAGTTCCAAATCGTGGAACCAGTAGGGGGCTAGGGGCAGTTTTCTTCGGATGCGCTGCTTTATCAGATTCCTCCAAGACATCAGGCTACTGAAGGCTGGGAGGTGATACATTGGAAATCTACCGGGACACTATAAGCCAATAGCGGAAAACTGCAATATCTCAGGGTCCCACTGACAACTGACCAATATGAGAAAACAAGGGAGGAAAATGTCCCAAACAAACCTAGATACTACATCAATAAAACCCAATGACAGCACAGCAGAAGAAATGTCAGAAAGGGAGTTCAGAATGAACGTAATTAAAATGATCAGGGAAGCTAATGAGATGAAAGAGCAAATGCAGGCATTGAAGGAGGAGATGAAAGAGCAAATGCAGGCATTACATGATCGCACCAATCAACAGTTAAAAGACCAAATACGGGACGCAAGAGATCATTTCAATAAAGAGTTAGAGATACTGAAAAAAAAACAAACTGAAATCCTTGAAATGAAGGAAACAATAAACCAAGTTAAAAACTCCATAGAAAGCATAACCAATAGGATAGAACACCTGGAAGACAGAACCTCAGACATTGAAGACAAATTATTTAATCTTGAAAGCAAAGTTGGCCAAACAGAAAAGATGGTAAGAAGTCATGAACAGAATCTACAAGAATTATGGGATATCATGAAAAGGCCAAATTTGAGAATTATTGGGATTGAGGAAGGCTTAGAGAAACAAACCAAAGGAATAAACAATCTACTCAATGAAATAATAACAGAAAATTTCCCAAATCTGAAGAATGAAATGAAAAACCAAGTACAAGAGGCTTATAGAACTCCAAACATACAAAATTACAACAGACCCACACCAAGGCACATTATTATGAAAATACCTAACATACAACATAAAGACAGAATTTTAAAGGCCGCAAGAGAAAAGAATCAAATTACATCCAGAGGGAAACCAATAAGAATATCAGCAGAGTTTTCAATCCAGACCCTAAAAGCCAGAAGGGCCTGGAACAACATATACCAAGCCCTGAAAGAAAACGGATACCAACCAAGAATCTTATACCCAGCAAAACTTACCTTCAAATTTGACGAAGAAATAAGATCCTTCCATGATAAACAAAAGCTAAAGGAATTTACCAAAAGAAAGCCAGCATTACAGAACATTCTCAGCAAAATATTCCATGAGGAAGAGATGAAAAACAATGATGCAAATCAGCAACAGGAGGCGCTAGCCTAAAGGAATAGCCAAATAAAGGAGAAACCAAATCATGTCAAAAACAAATATGAGTCAATTGACTGGGAATACAAATCATATCACAATAATAACCCTGAATGTTAATGGCCTGAATTCATCAATCAAAAGACACAGACTGGCAGATTGGATTAAAAAGAAAAATCCAACAATATGCTACTTGCAAGAGACTCATCTCATAGAAAGAGACACCCATAGACTAAAGGTGAAAGGATGGGGAAAAACATACCATGCACACGGACACAGCAAAAAAGCTGGAGTAACCATCCTCATCTCAGATAATGTGGACTTCAAACCAAAACTAGTCAGAAGGGATAAAGAAGGACATTACATGCTGCTTAAGGGAAGCATAAATCAGCAAGACATAACAATCATAAATATCTATGCCCCGAACATTGGCTCATCCACGTACGTCAAACAAATCCTTCTCAATTACAGAATTCAAAGAGACCACAACACAATAATACTAGGCGATTTTAACACACCTCTCTCACCACTGGATAGATCGTCCAAACAAAAATTGAATAAAGAAACTATAGATCTCAACAACACAATCAGCAATTTAGACTTAACAGACATATATAGAATATACCATCCAACAAAGAACGAATACACTTTCTTCTCAGCAGCACATGGATCCTTCTCTAAAATAGACCATATTTTATGCCACAAAGCTACTGTTAGCAAATACAAGAAGATAGAGATACTACCTTGTACTCTATCAGATCATAATGGATTGAAATTAGAAATAAATGACAGAATAAAAAACAGAAACTTCTCCAATACCTCAAGACTAAATAATACACTATTATATGATGAATGGATAACAGAAGACATCAGGAGGGAAATTAAAAGATTCTTAGAAGTAAACGAGAACAAAGACACATCATATCAAAATCTCTGGGACACTATGAAAGCAGTACTTAGAGGAAGATTTATTTCATGGGGTGCATTCAAAAAAAGAAGTAGAAATCAACAAATAAATGACTTAACACTACAGCTCAAAGCACTAGAAAAGAAGAGCAGACCAATACCAAAAGTAGTAGAAGACAGGAAATAGTTAAAATCAGAGCCAAAATCAACGAAATCGAAACAAAAGAAACAATTGGAAAAATTAACAAAATAAATAGTTGGTTCTTTGAAAAAATAAATAAAATTGATAAACCCTTAGCCACACTAACAAAGAGAAAGAGGGAGAAAACTCAAATTACTAAAATTCGGAATGAACAAGGAAACATCACAACAGACACGAGTGAAATACAAAACATAATTAGAAGCTATTTCGAAAATCTATACTCCAACAAAACAGAAAACCTCGAAGACATCAACAAATTTCTAGAGACATATGAATTACCTAAACTGAACGAGGAGGACATACACAATTTAAATAAACCAATTTCAAGCAATGAAATAGAAGAGGTCATCAAAAGCCTACCAACAAAGAAAAGTCCAGGACCAGATGGGTTCTCAGCCGAGTTCTACAAAACCTTTAAAGAAGAGTTCATTCCAATACTCCTCAAACTATTCCATGAAATAGAAGAGGAGGGAACCCTCCCAAACTCGTTCTATGAAGCCAATATCACCCTGATACCTAAACCAGACAGAGACACATCGAGGAAAGAAAATTTCAGACCAATATCCTTAATGAACATCGACGCAAAAATTCTCAACAAAATTTTAGCAAATCGCATACAAATATATATTACAAAGATAGTGCACCACGATCAAGTGGGTTTTATCCCAGGGATGCAAGTTTGGTTCAACATTCGGAAATCAATAAATGTCATTCACCATATCAACAGACTTAAAGTTAAGAATCACATGATTATTTCAATAGATGCAGAAAAAGCATTCAATAAAATACAGCATCCCTTCATGCTCAAAACACTAGAAAAAATTGGGGTAGTGGGAACATTCCTAAACATTATAAAGGCAATCTACGCTAAGCCCATGGCTAATATCATTCTAAATGGTGAAAAACTGAAAGTGTTCCCGCTAAAAACTGGAACAAGGCAGGGATGCCCTCTTTCACCCCTTCTATTCAACATCGTCCTTGAGACTCTAGCCAGAGCAATCAGACAAACCAAAGAAATTAAAGGGATACGAATAGGAAAAGAAGAACTCAAACTCCCTGTTCGCTGATGACATGATTATATATTTAGAGGAACCTGAAAATTCACCAGAAAACTTTTAGAACTCATAAGTGAATTCAGTAAAGTAGCAGGTTACAAGATCAATGCTCATAAATCCAATGCATTTTTATATATAAGTGATGAATCTTCAGAAAGAGAAATTAGGAAAACTACCCCATTCACAATAGCATCGAAAAAAATAAAATACTTGGGAATCAATCTCACAAAAGAGGTGAAAGACCTCTACAATGAGAACTACAGAACACTAAAGAAAGAAATTAAAGAAAACCTCAGAAGATGGAAAGATCTCCCATGTTCCTGGATAGGCAGAATTAATATTGTCAAAATGGCTATACTACCTAAAGTGCTATACAGAGTCAATGCAATTCCAATTAAAATCCCAATGATGTACCTTGCAGAAATAGAGCAAGCAATTATGAAATTCATCTGGAAGAATAAAACACCTAGAATAGCTAAAGCAATCCTCAGTAGCAAGAGCGAAGCAGGGGGTATTGCAATACCAGTTCTTCAACTCTACTACAAAGCAATAGTAACAAAAACGGCATGGTATTGGTACCAAAATAGACAGGTAGATCAATGGTACAGAATAGAGGACATGGACACAAACCCAAATAAATACAATTTTCTCATACTAGACAAAGGTTCCAACAATATGCAATGGAGAAAAGATAGCCTCTTCAACAAATGGTGCTGGGAAAACTGGAAAACCATATGCAATAGAATGAAATTAAACCCCTATCTCTCACCCTACACAAAACTCAACTCAAAATGGATCAAGGACCTCGGAATCAGACCAGAGACCCTGCATCTTATAGAAGAAAAAGTAGGTACAAATCTTCAACTTGTTGGCTTAGGATCAGACTTCCTTAACAGGACTCCCATAGCACAAGAAATAAAAGCAAGAATCAACAACTGGGATCAATTCAAACTAAAAAGCTTTCTCTCAGCAAAGGAAACTATCAGAAATGTGAAGAGAGAGCCTACAGAGTGGGAGAATATTTTTGCCAACCATACCTCAGATAGAGCGCTAATTTCCAGAATCTATAAAGAACTCAAAAAACTCTACACGAAGAATACAAATAATCCAATCAACAAATGGGCTAAGGAAATGAACAGACACTTCACAGAAGAAGATGTACAAGTAATCAACAGATATATGAAAAAATGTTCAACATCCCTAGTAATAAGGGAAATGCAAATCAAAACTACCCTAAGATTTCATCTCACCCCAATTAGAATGGCGATTATCAAGAACACAAGCAACAACAGGTGTTGGCGAGGATGTGGTGAAAAAGGAACACTCATACATTGCTGGTGGGGTTGCAAATTAGTGCAGCCACTCTGGAAAGCAGTGTGGAGATTCCTCAGAAAGCTTGGAATGGAAACACCATTTGACCCAGCTATCCCACTCCTTGGCCTATACCCAAGGGACTTAAAATCAGCATACTACAGAGATACAGCCACATCAATGTTCATTGCTGCTCAATTCACCATAGCCAGATTGTGGAACCAACCTAGATGCCCTTCAGTTGATGAATGGATAAAGAAACTGTGGCATATTTATACAATGGAATATTACTCCGCAATGAAGAATGATAAAATTATGGCATTTGTAGGCAAATGGATGAAATTGGAGAATATCATGCTAAGTGAGATAAGCCAATCTCAAAAAACTAAAGGACGAATGATCTCGCTGATAAGCGGATGAGGACATATAATGGGGGTTGGGAGGGGTTACCATTAGGTTTAGGGTTAGGTTTAGGGTTAGGGATAAGGAGAGCGGTAAGAATGAAGGAAAGAAGGACTGTATAGAGGGAAAAGAGGGGTGGGAGGGGTTGGGGGGAAGGAAAAAAAATAAACATCATTACCATATGTATCGTTAAAAATAAATAAATTTTAAAAAAACATAAAAAAAACTCTTTTATAAACCTAAATATCTTTTTTCAATTTACCCAAACTTTGACTTAAGTTTTATATTATATCCCCTGTTTACTTTGAGATCACAGTAATCTTTACAACAACCACCGAAAAAAATCTATCTTTTTAACACAACTTAATTCTAGCCTACTTCAGAGTCATCCTAACATGGAGAAGGACAAGAGGCAGAGCCTTAACTCAGTGAGGCTGGCCTAGTGGCAATTTTAAAAAGTGTTTTGTTTCTGAATCTCATCTTTACCCTTTTAAAAAATATCATGTATCAGTTTTCATGTATCATTTTTGAGTCTATCTGAATATCAATTAATGATACAATATTACATTCACAACATAATCAAACAAAACTATAAGAGCTCTTAACTTCCCTTTTGTGGAAAAGGTGGCAGAATGTTTTCATGGTCCACATTGTCAACCTTTGAACAAATCAGTCTCCCCCTATTGCCTTCCAAAAATACATTTAAATTCCCATTCAGTGTAAAGGAACACTAAATTTTATGTATAACTGATTGACAACAGGCTATGACAGAAGCCCTCTTCAAATAAAGACTAGGTGGCATAGTTAGCGCTATAGTAATCATGTGCACTTGCATTCCCTAGACAAAGAGAAGCAACATAGCATTGTCTGGGCATATGTGCAACTCTGCCCATACTCTGGGCACATACGCAACCCTGCTGACCCCTCCCCTCTGTGTACCTGCACAGCTCTGCCATAACTTCCTTATGAATTTATAGTATAGAAAAACCCACGAAAAATGTATTTTGCCATATAGGGGAAACAAAGGGACTAGTATGTACTGAGGAGGGAGAGAGGAGCATAAGGCAAAGCCCCAGTGCATTCACAGGCTCAGTCTTTGGATGTAATTCCCCTAAGTTCTGTGCTGGCATAAAATAAACACTGCTGCCTGTTGAATGCCCCAGTGCCCTGTCTCTCTGTACATGAATCCTGCAACATTTCTAGAGAGTTCGTGCCTAGCATTCAGAGGCAATGATAACACCTCCTTTGTCACCAGGGTACAGGTTCTAGGATTCCAGGGGAGGTGATCTCACCTGGCACCAGAGGATTGATTGATCTGTAGTGGACTAACCCTCCTGGTGTGCTAGCATAAAGACCCCAAGAACACAAGGGAACCCAGTTGGGCTGCAGGAACCAGCTCAAGCAGCTCTGCCTGTTGGACAGGTAGAAACCTAGGTTCAAGAGGTAGACCTGCCCTAAATCAGCAGAAGGAGAGCCTGATCCACTCTCAGAGTGACCCCACCAGTCTTGATTGCACTAGACGAAGCCACAACTCTAAGGTGCTGGGTGGAAGGTTGGAGACTGGGTGCAAGTCAGTGGCAATTGGATGATGCAGGCTAAGCCCAGAGGAGTGAGTATGGATCCGAGTTTCTCTGGTGATCCTCACACAACTTATGGCAGTGCCAGGATCTCCACAATGTCTTTGAGCCTGGTCCAGGTTAGGGGTTTATACCAACCTGCCAATGATAAGAGGTGCCTGAAACATCCCCAATAGGGGAGTGGCCAGAGATGGTTGAAGTGATTGTACACTCTTCTTCCTCTTCCCCTTCCTTCTGTGTGTAACTGTTGTCTTTTAGGTGGAGGAAATGTGTTACAGAGTAAGTGTATACCCCTAGAGTGTATGGTAAATAATTTTAAAAAGGGATATTCTAGAGGCCATAGGGTTAAGTTGACTCCTAGAAAACTCTAGATCTTTCGTGAAATAGATTGCCCCTCATTGGGAGTAGGCTGGCTCACCAAGGGGTCCCTAGACAAAGAGCTAGTTAGCAAAGTACTTAGGGTCATTATAGGGGACATTGGGAACATTGACCAGTTTCCTTATATTGGTTGCTAGCAAGACCTGGTCCTCTCTTGGCCATGTCATCTAAAGGCTTGTCTGGAAGAGATCTGTAAATTTATGATGGCCCTGGTGATGGCTCCCTAAAAATGCTGACTAGAACCCAAGAAGCCCATTCTATCTGAGGAGATTCCCTGACCTTATGCACTCCCAAAACCCTTGCTACTGCCTGCAGTTCCTGTACCTACTGAAGCCAGAACCCTGCCAAAGGCTGCTCACCCCCTAAGACCACTCCTCCCATGGAGCCACCCCAAATGGCCCTGACGTTAGCCACCCTGGAGTCACCAGTTTTAACCCTATATACTTTGGATGGGAAGTGTCAGGAGGACCCTGCTGGCAGTCCCCCTCCCAGTAGATGCCAAGGTGCTTTGCAGATGCCATCGAGAGAAACCTAGGGGCCCATCTACTATGATCAAGATGGTCAGGTGCAAGGGGGACAACACACCTTTACCACTGATCTCCTGAATTGGAGAAACCACACCTGTTCCTTCACTGACAAGCCTCAGACTTTGACTGATTTAATGCAATCCATCATTCAGATCCACAAGCCCACTTGGACTAATTGCTACCAGCTACTCCTGACTCAGTTTAACACTGAAGTATGTCACCAAATTACCTAGGCTGTGTTAAAGTGGCTGGACAAACACATCCTGGCTGGAACTGTGAATGTCCAGGCTTATGCCCAGAGTCAATTCCCTGAGAAAAATCCCCAGTAGGGTCACAACAATGACCTGGGATTTCAGATGCTTGAGCATTGTTGAGAGGTGGTGTTGGGCAGCATGAAAGAAGGAAATGAAAAGGCTGTGAACATGAGCAAGACCTCAGAGGTGCTCCAGTGACCAGAAGAGAGACCAAGTCAATTCTACTAGAGGCTTTGGGAAGCATTCCATCTTTATACCCATTTCCACCGAGAAGCAGCTGAAAACCAGTGGATAGTTAATTCAGCTTTTGTCAGTCAGGCCAAAGAAGACATCTAGTATAAACTGAAGAAGTGCAAGGGCTTTGCTGGAATGAATGTGAGCCAGTTATTGGAAGTTGCAACGAAAATATTTGTCAACCAAAACCAAGAAGCCTGGTGTGAGGCAGACTGGAGAATGAAGAGGAAGGTAGATCTACTTGCTGCCACCCTAGTGGAGCAGTCACACCCCTGGAGAGATACCCTGTGAGGCTGGAGCTGAAGTCAAAGAAGGAGATGACAAGTAGGACCACCTTGCTCAGAGGGGAGATTAAGGTGGAACCAGTGTGCTTGCTGCTATTAAGGTCACTGGAAGAACAAGTGACCCCAACAGTCAGAGGCCCAGTCCCTGGAAGAAGAGGGAGGGGCCAAGTGATTCAAGGACAGTACCAACCACCACGGCAACTGTATGTAAGTTCTGGAGGGTAATTTTGTTGGATTGACCACCATGGGAAACTATGAAGAAGACCAGGACTAATTGGGTTCCATTTTGTTAGGTCCCCAGGAGCCTATGGTCTGAATGACTGTGTGGGGCTGGCCCATGAGCTTCATGGTTGATACTGGTGCAAAACATTTCATGGTGACCCAACCTGTGGGTCCCCTCTTGCAGAGACAAGCCACTATTTGGGGAGCTACAGGTAGCCAAGCTCATTACCCCTTCTTTCTGCCCTGACAATAAAATTTAGACAGCCATGAAGTTATTCATGAATTCCTATACCTCCTGGACTATCCTGTGGCTCCAATGGGTCAGGACCTACTGGGAAAACTATAGGCCCAGATAATTTTCAACTATTGTGGTCAGGCTTCCCTGACCCTAGGAAAGCCAGAAGAAAAAATTCTGATGTTCATAGTATCCCAAGGAGAAGAGCAGCACCTGTAGAGGTGTCTTGTGCAAAGTCCACAACAGGGATCTGAGCTTCCTTTCAAGGTGCCTGGGGGCATGTGCTGAGGACAGTCCTCCTGGATGGGCCCAAACCATACCCCCAACAATAGTAGAATTAAAGCCAGGGACTGCACCTGCCCACCAAAGCAATATTTCATTCCTCATAAGGCACATATTGGGATACAGAGGTACCTGGAAAGGCTTCTCAAGTATGGAATCCTCCAACCTTGCCTGTCAGCCTGGAACATGCCTCTCCTGCCAGTCCAGAAGCCAGGTATTATGGTTTGAATATGAGGTGTCTCCCCTCCCCAAGCTCACATGTGAGACAATGCAAGAAGGTTTAGAGGAGATATGATTGGGTTGTGAGAGTCTTAACCTAATCAGTGAATTAATCCTTAATGGAATAAACTTAGTGGTAACTGGAGGCAGGTGGGGTGTGGCTAGAGGAAGTGGTTAATTGGAGGCAGGACTATGGGGTATATGTTTTGTATCTGGAAAGTGGAGTCTCTCTCTCTCTCTCTCTCTGCTTGCTGATAAATGTAATGTGAGGTGCTTCCCTCTGCCACTCTCTCCTGCCATGATGTTCAGCCTCACCTTGAGACCCTAGGAATGGAGCCAGCCTTCTATGTATTAAGACTCCTGAAACTGTGAGCCTTCAAATAAACCTTTCCTCCTTTACAGTTGTTCTGGTTGGGTCTTTTAGTCACAGCAGCGAAATAGCTGACTAAAACACCAGGAACAGATGATTATTGTCCAGTTCAAGGATTAAGAGCAGTAAATCAGGCCATAACTCCTATAATCTTTTGAGCCTCATCTCCACTGAATCTGCCTTCTTCACATGTCTGAACTTCAAGGGTTCCTTCTTCTCTATTCACCTGGCTCCTCTAAGTCAACCAATCTTCATCTTCCAATAAGAAAATCCCTGAGGGCTGGGGAGATAGCTCAGTCGGTAGAGTGCTAGCCTTGCAAGCACAAAGCCGTGGGTTTGATCCCCAACACCGGGAGAAAAAAAAAAAAAAAGAAAATCCCTGAGAAAGGGGATGAATTCCAGCTGACATGGACTAGACTGCCTCAAGGATTCAAATATTCTCCAACCATTTTCAGCACCATGTTAGCCTCTGACTTAAAAGCCTTCCCAGTGAACCAAGATAGCTGTACACTGGTTGAGTGCATAAACAACCTGGCCAGACAGAGGCAGGAGGATTGTATGGGACATGGCAACTCTTCACACTCCTATGGAAGCTGCCTGAAAAGTTTCAAGGAAAAAGGCCCAAATCTGTCAAGAAAAAGTCAAATACCTCAGCTTTTATCTATCCCAGGGCCCATGTCAACTCGGCCCAAAGAGAAAGCAGGCCATCTGCTCAATTCCATTTCTGTCAACCTGATGCCAGTTTCAAGAATTCCTTGGAGGTGGTGGGTTTCTGTAGAATCTGGATACCTAACTTCTCTATCTTAGCAAAACATCTTTATGAGTCCACAAAGCTGGGAGTGCAAGAACATTTGTTATAGGAAACAGCCCAACAAAAAGTCCTTTGAGGAAATCAAGTGGCTCTCATCAACATGCTAGGCTTGGGACTCCCAGATGTGTCCAAGTCTTTATTTATTTATTTATTTATTTGCACTGCTGGATATTGAACCCAGGGTCTTGTGCTTGACAGACAAGCACTCTACCAACTGAGCTACATCCCCAGCCCAAGCCTTTATTCTTCTATGTACATGAGTATACTGGTGTTGCAGTGGGAGTGCTGATCTAGATGTCAGGGTCAAGGCATCCTCCAGTGGCATACCTCTCCAAGCAACTTGACTCTGTTGCTCAAGGCTAGCCACTCTGCCTATGAGATCTTGCAGCCATGGCTGTCCCATGTACCTGTGCAGTTTTATCCCAACTTCCTTACAAATTTGTAGTATAGAAAAATCCATGAAAATGTATATTTCCATATAGTGGAAACAAAGGGACTAGTATGTAGTGATGAAGGGGAGAAGGGCACTAGTAGGGGTATATAAGGCAAAGCCCCACTACAATGAAGGGGCTTGACCTTTGGATATAATTCCACCGAGTTCTGTGCTGGCACGAAATAAACACTGCTTCCTGTTGAAGGCCCTGGTGTCCTGTCTCTCTGAACAAGAATGGTTCAATAGGGTACCTTTATCCAGTTATAAAACATTAAATGACATAAATAAATGCCAACCAAATTTGTCATTTTGATATAAATCTGAAGGAGACTATTGCTACAATTTTAGTTTGGAGAACACCAACTTGGTAAAGAGCTCTCCTAAACTTTACATTTAACTTTTAAATTTAGAGTAAAATTTAAAATCCATAGTAATCACAGGTCTGCATGGGTTAGCAGTACTAGGAAAACTCAAAGGATAGCCTTAAATCTCTTATACATCTAGGAAGCAGTGTTAATAATCAGAAACAGACTTAATCAAAGCAAATAGATATGAAACAGGTCTTCAAATGACAGTGTGATCCTTCTATGTTAGATACAATGTATAAAAGGGAGCACTTATCAGTTTCAGTTACCTTGCCAGTAAACCTAGATAGATAAACTTCCATTTTTTTAATTTTTATATAACAATTAGACAAGGCCCATATATAGTTCTCAGATGTATACATATATCTAGTTACATATTTGGGGTGTCAACTATATTGTTTTACCTAAAATAACAGTTGTTTATTTAACCCATTACAAAGTAATCATTTAGAAGACTTTAAAGCACGTACAAACCTTAATTCCTTTAAGACTTAGTTTACCTAAGTAATAAAACTTAGCAGAGTCAAGAAAATTATCTTGATAGATAAGAGTAGATCAATGTTTCAAGTTTTTCTTCATACATTAGAATTTGAATAACTTTGTGATAATTATAGCCAACTTAATCACATACACAAACTTCTTGAGATTTACCTTCCACAAACCTTCTGAACTTAGACATTCGCAACTTTACATCCTTAATTTTGTCCTCTTTTGTCTTGGACTTTAGCACAAGAATATTACTTTACCAGACAAAATACTTTCTCATCCAGAAACATTTTCTTTACCTTCTAATTTTCCATACAAAAAATATTTCCATACCTATAACTTTCTTATATCTTTTTTCTAGTTTCAGACCCTTTTTAAATTCATTCTGAAACAATGCTTATGAATGTTCTCTGTGCATTTAATTTACACAACAAATTTTATGGATAATCTAGCATATACAAAAACTGTGCCTTAATCATTTTTCTCCCAGATTCCACTTAAGGGGTTGGAGCGCAGGGTATTTTTAAGCCTGACCTGTCTCCTTTATCATTATCACAATGCCATCAACTTTAAGTGAGTTACCCACTGTCAATTGTACCCAGGGTTTCTTCTAGGGGCTTTTTCATAAGTAAGCATATTGATATTCAATAGAGGAGTCCCTTTCCACTCTTTTCTTTAGGCTTCCTTGAAGATCCCTTTATAGAGGCTGTCAACAAAGCACAGGTTGGCCCTAGTTCCTGTTTTTTTTTCTGGGTGCAGTTGTTTATCCTGCCAGTCTCCCCATGCATTTAGTTTGATGGGAAACTGCTACAGCAGGAATTGCTTTGCCCCAGTGATGGATATCCCCTGGTCAAGTGGGGTGTTCTGATAGAACTTAAAAGAGGAGATTATTCCTGTCCCCAGGTCATAAACTAACAGTATTGGAAACTACTGTCATGTTCTTTGTGGTTAGTAGACCCCACCCACCATGGGCAAAAGGGTATGGAAGGCAAGGCAGAGGCCAGGTTCCCCTTGTCCGTTTTTCTACAGCCCAGGAAGCTTTCCTGGGATTTTTTTCCAGTCCAGGGCTGGTGTCCCTGATCCACAGTGAGATGATCTGTAGTCACTGGAGCCAGACTGAAAAACAGTGCTGGGACTGCCAACACTGAGTTGAAAGGATTTACATATTTTTAAACACTTTATTCTGTTGTCCTATCCTTGCACACCAGAGGCAGTGCCTTCTTACACCTTCAACTTGACTGTTCAGATTCTTTATCTTACAATTGCATAAATGCCTGTATATACAGAATTTCCTTGTACTTTATCTCTGACAGAACAACTCCAACTATGAGATTGAATAATAACTCAGAAAAAACATTCAGAAGGCCAGATTGTGTTTACAGAAAAGCATCTTACTCTTAGACCAAATTTTAGCTATAGATGGCCCATTCAGTCACAATTTTCTTCCTGAGAGACAACTGGTAAGATCAATGTAGAATATCCCATGCCTTAAAGGGACAGTGTCAGATACCAAAAAACAAAACACAGAGACAGACTACCAGAAAGAATCCCCCAAACCATGGCCAACACATGGGAGCCTTTAAAACAGACAGACCTGCACATATTGAATTTCTTCCACTTAATTTACCTCTGACAGACCAACTCCAAATGAAAGATTCTACAAAAAAGAAACACAGAAACAGACAACCATAGAGGATCCCTAAAACCATGACTGACAGAGAGGAGCCTTTAAAACAGACTATCAAGATCTTTCACAAGAGACTACCTATAGGATCAACATAGCATTTGTCCATGTCTTAAAAGGGGCAATAACAGATACAAACAAAAACACAGATGATCAGAGGGAATCCCCAAACCCAAGACCAACAAACAGATGAGAACCTAGAACAGACCAGAAGGGAGCAAATATTCCTAAATTCTCATATGTCACTTAATCATGACTCCACATATACCAGTGGCACCATATATGCCCCACACAGAGGGACCAGATGTCCCTACAGAGGAATCAGATGTGTGGAATCAAGGGTCATGGTGTGGACACCAAGGGACTTACTAGATGACCAAGTTTGTCATGACTTTCCTGAATTCCATTTCCTTTTTCTCAAAGTGGACCAAGATGGAGAAACCTATACTATTCAGGGAGAGAAGGCGAGAGTTTGCCAAAATAAAAGGAGTTTTGGCAGTTGTGAGATGCTCCCTCATTCCCTCCCTTTACTCATGGGAATAGTTTCTCTGTTTCAACCTGAGGTAAAATCACCCATCTCCTAACTCTTGCAGTTGGATCTCAATAAGTTCACCAGCACCTTGCATCCTCAGCATGGAAGTGTGGTTCCTTCAAGAATCAGGCTTGCCCAAGAAAGCTGGAGTGGAGGCAGCTCTTGGGTCCTATCTGGGGTGCCAAAATTTGTTACTGAAAGTTGGGTCCTCATCTCTATGCCAATCCAATAATGAGGACACAGTTTTGAGATAAAGGCAAAAGCAGTTTTATTGCTTTGCTATTAAAGAAGCACAGGGGACTCCTGACCCAGAGACAGTTGTTCTCTCCATCAAGGGAAGCATGGGGTTTTTAAAGAGGTGATTGAAAGGCTACATTCTACATGTTTTATGCTGGAATTTTAATTCACTTGTTACTTTGTGTGATAGTCATATCTGAGATATTCTGGTGCCATCCCCAAAGTCTGAATTTCTTGGTTCCTGTGATGAGTATGTGGTGAAGGACAGATAAATCTACCTAGGATGGGGAAGAAAGATAATCTTGTTTTCCCTGAAAGAGAGGGAGGGAAAAAGGAAGATCAATAACATATCTGTTTTAAAAATAACTTGCAGTGGCAGACCAGCAAGGACTATATTCAAAAGCATAAAGTGAACCATGGTTATAAGACATGGGTTTGAGAAAAAGGGGAGAAAATGGTATATTGGTTTAATAGCAAAGTAGAAGCACAGAGGGCTCCTGTCACAGAGGCTTTGATTCTGCCCATCAGAGAGAACATAGGATTTTTAAAGAAGACATTGATTGTAGGTGTTCCTGGTGGGGAGAGTGGGAGGGAGTGTTGTGACTCACTTGTTAATTTGGGAGATAGCCATTCCTTAGATCTTCTGGAGCTATCCCTGAAGTCTAAATTTCTTGGTTTGTGATCAAAGACAAATAACTCAGCCTAGGATGGAAAAAGGGTAATCCTGTTCCCCATCCCCAGGTTAGGGAGGGGGAGAAGAAGAAGAGGAAAAGAACACAGGTTCATTTTAAAATAAGCCTCAGTTGAAGAGCAGCAAGGGTTATATTCAATGCATGACGTGGTCCACTGTTACATAGTCAGTAAATGATTCCCCTAACATAAATCAATCAAAATTCTGTGCAAGAATCAGTACACTAATTGAATTTACTGGACCAGGTGATAATCACATGAATTATATTCCTCTCTCAGGAAATGTATATAAATCTATGGCTATTTCTTTTTTAAATTAAGACATTTTAAATACTTGCAAAAATAGCTTTCTATTTAAGTGAATTTCACACAAAGTGATCATCCTAATTGCTTCTCTCTTTGGAACTGCGGTGCTTACAGAAGAATCATTAATACTGAGATTAACACCATTTCAATTTTTCTTCTTAGGCAATTCCATTAATATTTTCCAGTAGAACAATATGGAACATAGAACAAAATCTTTAAGGTATATGTACTTCTGTATGGTAAATAAGTTTGAATACCAATCTAAGCTTCTTAAGAATGTGTGTAAGATTAGTGTTCAATCCACTTCACTAGAGCAAATAGTAATTTTATGTGTAATTGGTAAATGTATGTGGAGGGTTATGAAACAACTTATTACCATTTGTACTAATGGTTCACTTTTTTCTATAAAAATTTATGCACAATTGTTTATTGCAATATTTGGTAAATGATTTATAGTGCTCAAAAAGAACTCATGCATATTTCTTTCTGATTATCCCAGGGAAAGCAGAGACTTTCAATTTCCCTCCATTCTACATGGGTCTGACTACATAATGAAAAGCACATGTCTCCAAGTCGTAACTTCCTTCCCCAGGGAGATGCTGATTGCTAAAGCATAACCTCCCATTACAAAGAGTATTCTTGAAGGTGGAATGTATAACATTAACCAATTATATTCACAATTCGCATTAGGTGCTGAAGGGCATTCACTTTTCAAGAACTCACTGAAGCAAATAACCAGCACTCATTGTAATCATTGAGTGGGATAAGCAGGTGATAAGAACTCTAGCCATGGAATCCTTGTCAGTGTGAAGGAACTTTTATTTTTATTTATTTTTATTTTTCTTTATCTTTTTTTATTGTAAACAAATGGGATACATGTTGTTTCTCTGTACATGGAGTAAGGCATACCATTTCTGTAATCATAAATTTATATAGGGTAGTGGTGTTTGATTCATTCTGTTATTTTTTCCTTCCCCCCTTCCCCTCCCACCCCTCTTTTCCCTCTGTACAATCCCTCCTTCCTCCATTTTTGCCCCCTCCCACCCACATTATGTGTCATCATCTGCTTATCAGTGAGATCATTCGTCCTTTGGTTTTTTGAGATTGGCTTATCTCACTTAGCATGATATTCTCCAACTGTATCCATTTGCCTGCCATAATTTTATTATTCTTTATGTCTGAGTAATATTCCATTGTGGCGATTATCAAGAATACAAGCAACAATAAGTGTTGGCGAGGATGTGGGGAAAAAGGTACAATCATACATTGCTGGTGGGGTTGCAAATTAGTGCAGCCACTCTGGAAAGCAGTGTGGAGATTCCTCAGAAAGCTTGGAATGGAATCACCATTTGACCCAGCTATCCCACTCCTTGGTCTATACCCAAAGGACTTAAAATCAGCATACTACAGAGATACAGCCACATCAATGTTCATTGCTGCTCAATTCACAATAGCCAGATTGTGGAACCAACCCAGATGCCCTTCAATTGATGAATGGATAATGTGGCAGAGGAACTTTTAAATGTTGTTTATGCCAGCTGCTCCCCTGCAGGCAATAAGAAATTCAGGTAATTCTCATTCCAACTAGTTTCTCACAATAGTTGCTGGTTCATATAGCCCCTTCACTTGTCAAGAAAAATGACATGAATGTAGTGGAAGTTTGCAGCTTTTGCCTATGTCTAATCAGTGTCTTAATTTGTGCAGGCCACTAAAATGGATGTAAAAGCTGGTTATGATGTTGACAGGAAAAAGACAAAGGATATTAAATCAATTGAGCAAACTGATTGATGCACCACAAGTGTTTTAGAAAATAGTTAAAAAAGAGAAGTACATCTTTTGTTGATTGGTTGCTTTTTCTATTTTTTTTTTTTATTTGGGTCTTGGTTTTAGTAGTACCTTTCATAGTTCTTAGGGTTTATCTTGTACCCAAGATGGCACCCCCAAATGAAAATAGTTGCACCCCACACACTATTACCCCAGTTGAACTCATGGTAAAATTTAAAGCTTACAATTTCAATCAACTTGATTTGGTAAAAGACCAGACTGCACACTTGTAAAACAACTGCTGCAAAAAGCATGACAGCAACAAGCCTGTAGAAGCACCTTCAATGTTCCAGCCAGATATAAATCAAACCCACCAGGAATGCAATGAGGATGGCAGTGCCTCCCAAGAGTAAAGCCAGAGAGGCTTTACTCCAAATGCTGCTGAATGTGGACTTGAAGTGCCAGTTGTGTAAGCTGGTGGGTTTCTTGCAAGACTCCCACAAGAACAGGTAGTACTGGTGGTAATTGGTGATCCAAGTCAAGCACAGTACCATTAGCATAAAAAGACCGGGTGTGCAATGAATCAAAATGTGTCTGTAAAAATAAAAAATATTTTAATAAAAAAAAGAAAAAAAGATGCAAACCTCACGAATCATCTCAGTTGTTTATTCAGGAACGAAGTTTCACACAGGAACAGGGGATGCAGGGATGAAATGGCATTGGTGGACCCACTTTCCTGGTGGAAAATGAGTCACTGAACAAAGAAAGAAACTGGGTTTATATAAGCTATTGTGAGGGGTGGTCTAGTGAGCATATTAGTTTTTCTTGGCACTCAGGATTTTGGGGTCTGTTCTATTAATCAGTGAAAGTGACAGTTTGAGGGCTTGGGAATTTAACCTTCTGGGTCAAGGGTCTGCAGACAGCATCTGGAGAGGATCTGTTTTGAAGGGAATTAATGCCTTTTAGGGACTGTCACTTTAGGGTTGATAAAACACTTCCTCCCTGTCTGTAGTCAGTCCTTTGTCTCAGGAGATGCAGGCTCTCAGTGTATGGCCTTCTTTTTCGCTCCCTTTTCCCAGGCCACATTATCTTGGGGATTTTTCATTTTCCATACCTAATAAGTACCACTTTCAGGTCCAGATACAGCGCCAGGAAGAAGTATACAAAGGCAACCAGCTTCAGTGGAATTAGCACCTCTTCCATGCCACTGCCTGCTAAAACTGTCTGGAGTGCAGTAGCTGCCCGCCCCAAGGTGACGATGCAAATTGGGTACTGAGAGCCAGAGCCCAACCTCCTGAGGGGCAAAGCAGCCAAATCACTGGGAGGTTGGGGGGCAGAAATTGTTCCTCGGCCCCTGGGAAAGTTGAGTCTGTGGAGGCAGGTGGTCAGATGGAGGTCATTAGCAGCCAGTGACACCGATCCTGCCACGCATGGACTTTCACCTCGTGCTCTCTCTGAATATTTCTTTAACTTGATTAATCAGACAGCTCTAAAGGGAAAGAGAAGATCTTGCATCCATGGGTCACACATAGTGTCCCTGTTATTAGAAGCAAGGCAAGGATTCCTATGGTACTCAATATTAATTATTACCCAAGAATTTTAGACAGTGCACCTAAGCATGAACAAAAACTACAGAAATGATGACATGAAATCGTATTTTCAAGTTGAATGGACTGCATGCCTAAAAAATGCTGGAGGAGGAAAAGCAGAAATAGCAGATACAAATCAATAAAATATTACTTGACAGTTTAATGACTTCAACTCTACACACAATTTGGATGAAAATTGCATAAAATGTGTAATCATGAAAACATTAATATCTAAAAAGGAATATAACAGGTTCATACATATGAACCTATTGAGAGAGAAAAACTCAGAACAGAAAAAAAGACCAAATTTTACCCAAATTAATTTACAGATTTAATCTAATTCAAGTACAATTTTCCAGAGTACAGTGTATTACGTATATGTGTGTTTGAACATTAGAGAAAAATAAGAATAAAGAAAATTCTTTTTTTTCCTTGATATTTGAAGAGTAAATTTCATTCTTCACTCAGAACATAGTTAAATGGGCTTTAGAACTTAGTGACAATTATCTTTGTTAGTACAAAGAAGAAGGATACACAGACATATGAAAAGATATTCAATAGTACCATTGAGGCAAATTCTGGTTGTTTAATAATTTAGAAAAGGTCTGTGTGGTAAAACATCCATATAACATAAGCTTATGCAGACTTCAACCACAAAAACAACTGTAAGCAGATCTCATCCTTATTGATATGGGAAATGCAAGGAATAAAACGTTTTCTATTTTTAAAAAATCGCAGAAAATTGTTTACAAACAAAACAATCCTCAAAAAGAACAAGTTAGGGCTTTCAAAAGGGACAAAGTACATTAATTGACCACGACTCATACTTCATTTCTTTGTAAAGTACCTTTCACCTGTCTGCAGGCAGGTCCCTACCTCTCTCTCAGGTTTTCTAGGAGCCTTGGTATTGTTGCTAGTGCTCTTGGAAACTGTGATTTGGGCTAGCTCCATGGCAGCAGCAGGTTCTCAGACACCTGGCTTTTCTAGAATCATCAGGTATCTACTATAAATAAAGGGCCAAGACAAAAAGTGCCCAAAGCAGTCCTCCAGGCATGTGGCCTTGGAAAAGCTATCCCTGAGGCAAACCTGATTTTGCAACTCACAAAGAAGTAGTTAGCATAGTTATTCATACTGCATCATTTTCTCTTCTTACCTTTCTTCTTCTCAAGTTGGGCTCATGATTCATGAAGCTCTACTGTGATAAATCAGACTTGAGATTGCCTGGAAAAGAGGATTGGTTCTGGAATCATGACAAATATTCAGACAAGGTTTTGGGCAAACTCAAAGTCTGAGTGAAGTAAAAGCAACCTAGGAATTTATGTAAACAATATACTCCAGCTCAATTCTGATTGGATAGTCCTATTGGACATCAACAGGTCATTAATCAGCAAAGTAGCAGAAAATGGCCTTCGGAACATTTAGTTTGAAAAGACTCCACCTGTAACACCTAGATTTTTAAATTTTTGAAAGTTGTAGATGGAGACAATACCTCTATTTTATTTATTTTTATGTGGTACTAAGGACCAAACCCAGGACCTCACTCATACTAGGCACTCTACCACTGAGCCACAACACCAACCCAACACCTAGATTTAATAGGTTCCATTGAGAGATTTTCAAGCTTTTATTTGGAAGTACATACATTAAAAATATATTTTTCAAAGTACCCAGGTAACACAAAGAACAACACAATGCACAAAAATAGCTAACCAAAATATTCAAACAAAATGAACTTTAATAGGAATGAAGAATTCTGGGATTAATCTTCTAATTTATTGCATTTTAGTCTATTATTTTATTTTTCTCTCCTACTGTATTTCTTTCTCTCTTTTGTCAATATACTATCCCTGACAAGTGTTTTATGACCTGTCATATGGGAAAAGAACACTGATAATATGGAAAGGACCAATCAGAACAGCAAATGTTGCACTGTCCAGAGGCTCAAGCTGATAAAGCACTTCACCTCGACACCAGCCACAGTGGTTCCTCAGATGAATAGGGGTACAATGCCATAAAGAAGCAGAAAGAAACAGGGAAATGTGGTTTTCACTGCATGCACGCATACCCTCTCACACACACATTCATACAAGAACCAGGTTCTGTTATCACAATACTGGGATTCTCTTAATTCAGTGTGCTGGGTTCAAAGTAGACACATTCAGTTCACCAGTGCAAATAGCCACGTGAACTCTACACTGAACTGTACCCTTAAGTAGTGTGCAGACTCAGAAAAAATGCCCGTCACACAGTATAGATAATAGGTAATATCAGAACACTCTAAAACACCATTGTGAAAACTGATGGAATTCTAGGCAGAGATTAAAAGTGAGTTAATAAAGAAAACAATGGAGAGATGATTTGTTGCCTATCAGACCAGCAAAGTCTCACATTATTTCTAATGCATGGAAAAGCAGGCACTTTCATATTTTGTTGTTGGAAATATAAATTAGTAATAGTATTTTGAATGCAAAAAAGTGTCAATTTAAATACAGCTTTTATGGATTTGAAAGAACACTTTCAGAATTCTATTATACATGAATGCTTACAAATTCACATTACTAGGGTACTGATGAAAAGTATTTTGAGAATTTCATATTACAAAACACTACATCAATGTAGAAACAAAAAACAAGCTTCAGTTGTAATGAAATTTAAAATGTTGCCTTGCAAATGTTTTTACATGGAATGATGGTTATAAAGATTATCAAGGTTAGAAATGACATAAATTCATTTTTATATAGATCTCTATCCAGAGCTCTCAGAATAAAAATAAAATGATCTTTTACTTCTACTCACATAAAACTTTCTCCTTAGCATTGAAAATGCACATTCTGCCTAGAGACCATCAGTGTCCCTTTAGACAGAGAATATCCACTTTTCCACCCACACCTCCATAAAGCTATATCTGGAAGGTTTGAAACACAGCCCCCTCCCCTTCCTGCTCAGGGTGTTCAAGCTGCAGTTCAGGATTAGGTTACAAGGCAACAGTAATGTACCAATATTTTCAAACTTTTCTACAAAGTTATGCAAGGAGCAAAAAAGTATACCTACCTTAAAATTAATTTATGAACTGGGCATGGTGGCACATACCTGTTACCACAACCACTGCAGAAGCTGAAGCAGGAGGATCACAAGCTCAAAAGACAGCCTCAGCAAATTAGCAAGTTCCTAAGCAAATTAGCAAGACCCTGTCTCAAAATTTAAAAATAAAAATAAAAAGGACTGGGGATGTGGCTCAATAGTTAAGCAACTCTGGATTCAATCTTCGGTATAAAAAATAGTTTATGAACCTATGTACAGAAATATTCTAATTCTTCTGAAGAATACTGAAAGATGTAAAAGAAGATGGTTAGTTAGCTTTCCATAGCCGTAACAAAATACCTGAAGTAATCAATTTACAAAGAAAAAAATGTTTATTTTAGATCATTGTTTTGGAGGTTACAGACCATAATCAGTTGACTCCATTGCTTTGGGTCTGTGGCAAGGCAGCACAACATGTTGGGAGTGCATGACAGAACAAAACCACTCACCTTGTGCCCAGGAAGCAAAAAGAAATAAAGAAAATGAAAAAGGAAGAAGCTGGGGTTCCACAATACCTTTCAGGGACACACCCACAATGACTTAAGGAGCTTCCACAGGGCTTCACCTGTCCAAGTTTCCACCACCTCCCAATAGTGCCACCCTGGGAATAACCCTCTAACATGTGGACCTTTGAGGGACCCTCAAGATTCCAACTATAGCAAAGACTAAAAACCGTTATTCTGGGGCATCCATAGGATGAAACATCAAAGTAATTCTAGTGTACTTTGGTAGTTACCAGCAGGTATAATGCAGGCAGGAAGTCTGTTAGAGGATTCACATGCTTGGGTGGGATCTGGGTAGTTTCCAGACTACCCTGGAGAGGAGGTGAACGAGAGGTAGTGGGTAAAGTCTCAGAAGCCTGTGTAGGGTAAAGTAATGGAGGATGAATGCCCTGTTTTGCGGGAGGGCAAATGTCTACAGTGTAGACATTTCAACCTACACTAAGGGAGGAAGAAATAAATCAATGAACATGATGTAGCTTTTGGGAAAACAGCAAATAGAACTGCTTTAACCTTCATATGAATTTCCAAAACAGAATTGACGCCACAGTAAATAAACCATCCCAAGACATTTGTTACTTTTTGCAAAATACACTCCTTTTCATTAAACAATGAAAACGGAAATTGCTGTGATGCCTCCTAGTGACCGGATCCAGCATTGCAGACCAGGGGGTTCAGCGGCAAGAAGAGGTTGAAGTTGGATGCTTGGTTTAATGATATCAACCAGAGTTTTCTGGTATTTTTCATCTACTGACAAATAGTCATTCTGTGTCCATTACTTCCTGGACTATCTAATCTAAAATTGGAAGTCTAGTTCCTGTTTGAAGTGAAGGTAAAACTGGTAAAGTTGCCTTGTGAGTGTGTAACGCGGGATGTATACAACACACACACACACACACACACACACACACACACACACACTACCAAAGCAATTGTTTTTATCTGCTTTATTTCCCCATACGATCAAATAAAGTGATTTTCCAAAGTAATATATATGCAAATTCCTTTTGTTAACCTGATCACAAGTATTTTCTGTGTTCAAATTTTTGAGGAAAAATATTTTATTGATTAAAAATTTGAAACAATGGACAAAAGTATATTCATAAATTGGAAATTAATTTACATCTCCAATTGGTCCGACTCTGTCCCTTGAGTCAAATATATCTGTTGTCCATAGAATGGAACATATTTTCCAGATGTGAACGTATAGATGAAGAATAGATGAGCATACAGACCTACACACACACACACACACATACACACACACACACACACAAACACACACACCCATAGTATTTTCCAAAAGCAGGATCACAGTAATCCTCTTCTATAGGAAGTATTCTTTTTCACTTCATATTCTCAGAATCCACCTTTGTATCTTATTAGTTGTTGTGTTTGGGTATATTTTAATGTTTATTGTTCATGTATATTTTATATGAATTACCTGTTTAAATAGCTTCTTAACCTTTTTGCTAGTAAGTGTGCTTCACAAACCCTGTATACTAACCCATTATATGAGTTTGCCAATGTATTCTCCCTGGTTTTCACACAATTCTTGGTGTTTTTATTCTGTGAGAACATGTTTTTAACTTTCAATAATATCGTGTCTTAAAAGCTATATGAGGCAGGATATTTTTTTTAAAATGTTGAAAACAACCCAGGGAACATTTACTAGTAACCCCCAGGGACTCTGAATTAGACTTTTTGGAGGTCAGGATGATAAAAGACAAAACTGGGGAAAGAGAATCTTTACAATTATTCCAGGGTTTGCTGATCAGGAAATAACAAAGTTGTTTCTGATTTGTTTAAACTCCCTTAAAGTTAGTACCCTAATCTGAATAATGATGATAATAATGTGTAACTTTAACAGCTTTTGGGATAAAGGAAATTAAATATAATGTGCATTAGCATAAATCATTCAGTACTTATTATTTTTTTATCTCTAGTTTATTGGTCTCAAGGATAACATCTGAACTTCTTCCTGCCCCCACTTGCCACTTCAGGGACCAGCCACCTCATGTGGTCCTAATCCCAGGTGTTCTGGCACAGAGGTTGGAATTTCTTTTCTATTTTTGTCATGGAAAGGGGTTGTTGAGTGGGGCCCATGAGACCCCAATAGCAAGGAAGTGTAATCTGATCATGTCTCAGGCTCTGGAAGCCCAATTTCTGCCAGGTAGACTGCACAGTTACCTCTAGGGAGAGCCAGGAATGGAACTTCATTTCAATCCTCACACTTAACCTTCAGAGGTGACATAAGCTCTGTAAGTATGAACTTCGTCATCTGTAAAAAGGAACTTAAGGCATATTTCTTACTAATCTGTCCCAGGGGTTAAATAAGAAAACCTGTCCAGAGTCTATAGCATGTAGTTGGACTTTGTTTAAATAAAGCAACAGGGGCTGACTGAGCTTCTGAGCTAACACTGACATTTTATCCTGCATGGCATCCTGCCTGGCACATTCCAGGCCACTCAGAACGTAGGAATGAATGAATGAATGAATGAATGAATGAATGAATGATTGTGACTACTGGGTTAAATCTCTACATGAGCACCCACATTCGTAGGCATGGTCTTGCAAAGATGCAGAGTCTGAGAACCTCTGTTCCATGGCTGCTGGGTATCATCTGCTCCTAAGTCAAAGGGCAACATATTTCAGGAATCCTTATTGTCTCTCATGTAGATACAGAACCAAGCTCCTGAAAGGAATCCAAACACAACTCTACCCTCCATTCTGGGCATTGATCCTATTAGGAAATGGCTCTCAGGAATCTGATGAAAATACCTCAAAAGTAGAGATCTCAGTGTTATCTGACTGTATCATGGGGACTTAGCAGGTGAGAATTTTATTCCAGTAGCAGAAAGATGGTTCAGAATGAACCTTTGAAGGTCCATCTTGGAGAAATCCGAAAATTACTGATTTCTGTTGGATAGAATAGGAACCTATATCATAAACAGGCACTCGAGTATAGCATGATCAAACTTTATTGGTAATGGCAGAAATACTAAAACCTTGGGATCGTGTGCTGATTTTGAACATTCCTCCCTGTTGCTAACCTATAGCAAATATGGGTTAGAACCTCAGCAAAGGAAGCTGTTTACTGCTGTGAGGTGAAAGCTAGACACAATAATGTAATACAAATGTGCACCATTGGTAATGGGCTTAGATGAACTGTTGTCACTGCCCTATTGTCTTCTCGGCCAACCATTCAGGACTGATTCTCTCCCAGTGCCCTGTGACTGGAGGATGAGGTGGTATATGAAAAAGCAACTTCCTGCCAATTCAAAGATGATGGTTCAGACACAGTACCATAGTACAATGGAAAGATTAAGTGGAAGGAGTCACTGTTCTAGAAACAAGACAGGCACAAAGTCAAGGCAAGTATTCTCTCACCATGACCTAGCAAAGGTCTAAATGAGAGTGTGTCTGAAACTCCTCCTTCCTTCCTTTAAGAATCCAAGCACTCCAAGGATCGCATCATCCTTTACTCAGCATCCAGCTCCATCTGGAGTGAGATCCTATCAGAGAAGGTAACATGTCAGTATTTGTTTGAAAAGAATTGGAAACACTAAGTACTGTGTGAAAATTTAGGTTCAGACATATCATTTTATTTCTCTTTATAAATATTCTGACTTTCACTGGGGAAAACAAAAAAGGTAAAAAATGGAGGAAAAGGAAATTGATGCCATCTGGCAAAGTCAGAATTGCAGCTCACAAAGTCTCAGACCAGGGGTCCAGCAAGTAGTGTGGGAATGAAGGAAGGGTCTATGCTTCATGACATCAGCAGAACTTTTTGGAATCTTTTACCCATTGGCAGGAATTCCTCTGAATCCTTAACTTCTTGACATGTTTAATTACAAGATGTGAAATATAACCCTGACGAGAAAGCTACATTTCAATATTAGAAGTGAAAGGGTTTGAGATTGATACATACATATGCCAATATACACACACACTCACTCACTCACTGTCAAATATCATAGAAACAAATACAGATAACATAAATATTTGCTTTCTAATAAAATTGATTTTGCTTCTTTTACCTATAAAACTTATTTTCAGTTTATTTCCAAAGTAATACCACAGATATATTTCTTTTTAAAAATGTTATCTCAATAATTTTCCTATTTACAGTATGTCAAGCAATATGGAAGTACATATAAAAAAATAAGATTATCCTGTGTCACCCACCTGCCTAATCCTTACCCCTGGCCTAAAGTTGTCTACTGTCTACAGATTAGTGCTTGTTCCCCAGATATGTTTTTCCATAAATCATATGTCAATTTGTATTTAAATAAAAACAAATATATATTCACACTCATGTGTTCTTCAATATTGGAATCTCATTCTCCATATTCTTCTCAGGATTTTAATTTTCAGTTTGTCAGTTAATATGCTTTGGCATATTGTCAGATACTTATTGGGTATGCATATTAATTATAAGAATATTCTGTTGTAATCATCTACCCATAATCCCCTATTTAAATAGAACAAACTTTAAACACTATGGTTACCAGTTTTACATTGTTTGCTGATATTTTGTTGACTTTTCAGCCAACTTTTATTTTGCCAAATAGATGATATTTAAAATTTTCCAACAGTATTTTGACTTTAAAACAACACATATTGTTGTAATAGAAATTGAGTAATACCATGGCCAGCATCAATTGCCAAGGGAGATTAGAACATTCATAGCTCTGAGGTTTCAAAACACAATGGAAAAGCTTTAGAGTAATTCCGGATTTAATTATTGCACAGGCATACAAAACTGTGTCTCTGATTTATTTAACCATCTCCTAATTCATGTAATTTGATCTGAATAATGGGGAAAATCACATGCACTGTGAATAGCTAAGATTAAAGCAAATAAAATGTAAAACAATTCTTGCTTAAAGAAATAAACTGACCTTTTGCTGGCTTCTGGTTTTCTTTCAGGAATAAACTATACATTCGCTTGTATCTCAGCCCCACACAGTCTTTCATCTGAGTCTTTTGACCTAAAGCACAAAATTTCATGTCTTGTTAGATGAGTTCCATCCTACTCACAAAAATGGTGTTTAAAATTAATGGTCCTCAAGCCAGGAAGCTCATTGTCTACATCTGTGGTTGCTGAGTATCCTGTGGAATGGACAAGAAATAGAGATCCATTCCTGTCACCCAAAGATGTTTGACCCTGGAAGAGGATGTTCCTTTCAAAGCTTGAGTTTAGTCATATGTAAAATTGAAATAACATAATTTTTCTCATACTTAAATGCTAAAATTTAGGAAGTATGAGTAATACATAATAGGACTTAACAAATACTTGTCCTGTCCCTATGTTGCCTCCTCACTCTCACAAAAGAGATGGCTATGATCTAAAACAAAGGGTTTAGCTGTCATAGATAGCATCCGGAATGTAGCACCAGGTCAAACATACATACTTCTATGAAACATATGGATTTGGTGTCATTTCTGTGTTTTTGTATATATCCCTGATTGAGTTGAAATAATGGAAGAAAATTGTCATGTCTTTTTATCTAATCCCACCTATACGCCTTTCATTGTTTCTTTACTTTTTAGATTGAATGTGAGAAATGCTGATTACCATTGAATTCTAGCAGAACAGATATTCCAGGGGAACAATACCTAATAAAGGATCTGTTGGACAGAAGATTGGCATCAATGGGTGTGAGCTTCAGATACCAGAACTATCACTGACCACAGGACCTTGGGTGAGTCACTTCTGTGCTGGCCTCAGTTCTAACACAAAGTCATACTTGATACAATCCTGGTTTAGGGACAGGGACTTTAGAGTCAGATAAACTGGGGTTTAAATATAGACACCATTAATTTCTGGTTGCATGGTATTGAGCAAGATCTCCTTTTGTTCCATGTCTCCATGTCTTAATTTCTAAAATGGAAATAAAACCTACCTCATATGCTTATAGTGAAGAATAAATGAGATAATATTTGGAAAACATTAAATATAGTGCTTGATACTTCATAATCAGTAAATATTCATTCCTTTTAACAATATTGGTATTATCAGTAAGGAGCATAATACAGGCAAATTTACTGTACTGTATGCATATGTGCAATGTGTGATGCTATTTACTATCAGATACATATAGTTCAATAATGGGTTTGTCAAAATAAATTCCACTATTATAAACAATTATAATACACTAATAAAAACCATACATTTTTTAAAAATGGGGCTGGGTCAATTGTACCCTGTTCCCCAAAAAGAAAATTTAGATACTTTACTCATACAATTTTATGTTCAAAAGAAAAAAAAGCAATGTGTGTGTGTCTATGTGTATATATATATATATATATATATATACACACACACATATATATAATGTATGTATATATATATATTATGTATGTATATTATGTATGTATATAATATGTATTATGTATATAATCATAGCCATAGGAAATGAATAAATAATGTGTGTATACATATAATACATTTGGATATAATCATATATAAAATGGCAGAGGGGTTAGAATGTGAGCAACTTTAGGAAGTCACTATTCTTCCCATGACAATATTTTAGGGCTCTATGACTATGTGCACAATAATTCTTAATTCTTATATCTTAAGTTGACAATTTTTTCATTATGAAATGTCCCATTTTATCTAAGACTTGTGGATATTTTTTAAAGTCTATATTGCCTCATATTTGTATAGCTGCATCAGATATCTTATGATTCCTGTTTACATGGTATATATTTTGTCATTATTTAACATAAATCTACTTTTAGTATTTAACTAGAATGTGTCTCCCATAGAGAGCATACAGTTGGTGGGTTTTTGTTTGTTTTTACTGTGGTGGGGATTGAACCCAGGGCCTCACATATGTGAGGCAAGTGTTCAACCACTGAGCTACATTTCTAGCCCAATAGTTGACTTTTTCTAGTCAAATCTGATAATCCATTCTTTTTGATTGGATCTTAATTCATTCACATTTTTCTATTATTGGTAGAATTTATGTCTGTTAATTTACTTTTTGACTTATGTCATGTCTTTTTTTGTCTCAAGAGGGAAAAGCAATGAATTACATTCCTCAGAATGTTTTCATATTATATTAATAGATTTCGTTTAACATTTTTCCTTTAAATACTTTGACTTTTTGTTTGAGGTTTTGCTTTGTTGTGAGAGTTTAGGGAGGAAAATTCAGATAATAAACCAGCGGGTATTATTGATAATTGAAAAATTAAAGCTGAAGAACATTATACCTATTATGACACATTTTTAAAGCATAATTGTTTCGTAAGTTGTATTAAAATATACCTAGATTTACATATCTACAAAGAATTGTTAACAATGTTGATTTCAGAAAGTAGAGATCTAAAAAGACGTTCACTTTCTATTCCAAATATTGTTAGCTTTTTTTTTTTAAAAGAACCATGTACTATAATCTGGAAGAAATAAATATAGGCTGAGACTAGAGATGGGGGTGAAAAATATCCCTTTGAATTGTATCTCAATAGTGTCACTTGTGATCTTCTTAAGAATGGTTTTATTGAGCTGCAAGGACAGAAGACAGATGGAGTAGCCTGAGGAGTGAGTAGGAGGTGAAAAATTTAGAGAGTGACTATAGGTTACTCTTTGGAGAAGCTTGGTTGTTAAGGTGGAAAATAGGAAGTAACATGATCTGGAAGAGAATAAGAGTAGAGAAAAAGTAGGTGAATATGAAGGGAAAAGTTTAAATTACCTGGATGTAAATTTGAGCTTTTTACTTCTTGATGAGGGAAAGTTGGTGGATGAAATACAACAATCTGCAAACACTTTTTTCTTTAAGCAAACACTCTCTTGAATATGTTTTACTTGGGGAAGTTTTCTCCTTGAAATAAACTTTGTTGTAGAGTTCTTAAATAATACACACAGAGAAACATACAATACACGAATAAATCTAGAAGACTATATACCTAACTATAAACATGAATATCTCAACATGTGTCTTTAAAAGTTATTGTTTTATAACCTGAGTTTTATATAAGAAAATAATTGAAATGTATTTTAAGATATGAAATGTGGAAAATTTTTGCTAAAATTATTCATTAAAATATTGTAAAATATATTTATTATTACACAGTAGATTTTGTTCATTTTTATATAAAATTCACCAAGTCTACAACCTAAAATGTGCTCATGTTCTCTCACACACATTAAGTACATACAAATATGAACATACACACATTACCCTTCCTTCCCCTATTAATATCGAGAGGCAGGAGCAGTATTTCCTATACTTAGGCTTAGAGATCCTGGTGGAAGAGATCACACAGTGTCTTGGGCAATGTTGCACATCCACAAAGGGCCATCTGATGGGTTGGAGGTGGCCTTCTAATGCCCTCCACTCAGCTTTCTCACCTGGGATGGTCAAGATACATTTCTATTTCTGGCCACTGGATAGTATTTTCTTTCATTTTAATTTTTTTTCTTCAATGAAATGGTGAATTAGCAATAAGAGAAAAATATAAAAAAACACTATTTTGTGCATTTAAAACTTTTGAAAGAAAATGTACAAAACAAGTCCTTATTTCTTTGAAATAAATAATACTGTAGATCATTCTTTCTGCATTAACTTTCAATGGGTTCATTTTACAACCACCATTAAAATATAGAGAAAATCAAACTGCAGAAAAATAGACATACAAATGTTTTTACAGGCATATGCAAAGGTACTAAACATCACTAAGTATCAGGAAAATGTAAGAAAACCACAGTAAGATATCATAGCATACCTGCTACGATGAATATTATCAAAAAGATAAGATGGGGAGAAAAGGAACCCTTGGACACTGGTGTAGGAATGCAAAATAGTGCAGTCACTATGAAAAAATTAAGAAGTCTACTCAAAAAATTAAAACTGAATTAATATATGATCCAGAATTCTACTACTGGCTAAATATCTAAAAGAAATAACAACCAGTATTTTAAAGAGATATCTGTACTCATATATTCATTTCAGCATTATTCAAAATAATTCTGGAAATAGTCTAAATATCTATTGATGGATGAGTGGATAAAAAATGTGTTTTGTGTATATAGGTGCACATATAAATAAATACACACCCAATATTCTGTCTTTAAATTAAAAGGAAATCCTATCATTTTTGACAACATGGATGAATCTGATAGACATTATGCCAAATCAAATAAGCTAGTTACAGAAAGATAAACACTGCATGAACTAAGTTACATATGGAATATAAAAATGTCAGACTCATGGAAAGAGAGGGTATAATGGATGTTAACAGGGACTAGGGGAAGGGATATGAGATGTTGATCATGGGGTGAAAGTTTTGGTTAGGAAAGATAATAAGTTCTGGAGAGCTAAGGTACAACAATATGACTGTAGTTAACCATGTTGTCATGTATACTTGAAATTTGCTATGAGGGCAGTTCTTAAGTAGTCTTACCACAAAAATGTAGCTACATAAGGCCACAGATAAGTTAATTAGCTTGATTGTTAATTTTACACAATACATACATATATCAAATCATCAAGTTCTATAACTTAATGTGTACAATATTTAAATGTCAATTATACCTCAGTAAGTTGGGGACAAGTAAGGTATTCATAATAGTCTGTTGAATAGAAAAACTATTTGCTTAATTTACCAGAATATTAGAAGTTAATATTTCTAGTTGATAAAATTATATGGCATTTATATATTCAATTTACAGATTTAAAATTTCTAGCTGTGTATCAACATACAAGCTTTATTTTTTCTAAGAGAATATAACACAGAGAACTTAGATTTTTAAAACAGCAGGCAATGAAAGACTGCAAAGTGTGATCTCAATTCTGTTCCAAAATGCCTTTAGTTGCATTTGGTGATGACTCCATATCCACATTTTCTTCCTTTATTCTTTCTTTTATGCTTTCCTTCCCACTTTCTGCATTTCCCTCTCTTTTTCTACCCCATTTTGATAAATACTTGTTGGTTGAGTGTTGTATGCTAGATAGTGTAAGCAAAGACCTATCTTACCATCTGAGATCTTTCTTCTGACATTTAGGCCCAGAGCCACCTGCTAACTGGACATACCATGGACCAAAATCATAATGACATATGTTCATATATGTGGATCACAGCATATATATATATATGTATGTATGTATGTGTATATATATACATACATATATATATGCCTTGAATCTACTTACTCAACAAATTTCTGAAATTGGGAAGATTGCCATGTAAGAATGATAAATTTGATATAGTGATAAGTGAAAAAATAGTTTCAATAGTAAATGTGAGTTAGAATTTCTGTTTTACTTCTTAAGAACAGGTTGACCTTAGAAAATGCACCCAACCTCTTTAAATTCAATTAAACTCATAAACAAAGGGATATTGCATACTTCGGAGGGTTATGGTGAGGAGTTAAAGAAAAATTCACTGTATCATCCACAGTGAGGGCAGCAATTAATATATGATAGTTTCTTTCTCACAGTCTCTACTTCGTTCTATAAAAGAAATGCATGTGACATACCCTAAATAGTGTAACTAGCATAGAAACATTTGGAAACTTCACAATGAGCAAGGAAATGTACAACTTATCATAGCATATGAGCTCATATACCACATTTGTGTGATTGAGTCATATGATGAGTTTGTAGAAAGGAAGTGGTGCATTCCACCATTTCTGTGTAAGCAAGTGGAGTGTAGTTTGGGTAAAGACAATCATCATCCCTGTATTAGTCAGCTTCTTGTTTTGATATAACAGAATACCTGAGATAAACAATATGTGAGGTTTCAGAGGTTTCAGTCCACAGTCAATTGGCCCAGATGCTTTAAGACTTACGGTGAGGCAGTACATCATGGCAGAAGCATGTCATGAAGGATAGCTGCTCACTTCATGCTGGCCAGGAAGCAAAGAGAGAGAGGTCATTTTTATAATAAAGCCTCTCCCCTAAACACATTAAACTATACCTAAATAAGTGGATGAATTCACTCATGCCATCATAGCCCTTATGATCCAATCACTTCCCAAAACCCCAACTTCTGAACACAGTTGCTTTGGGGACCAAGCCTTCAACACACAATCTTTAGGAAGATATTCACGATCCAAACCATAAGAATCACCCTTTAACTTTTCTAATGTACCTCCTTATTCAAGCTAATTTTAATTTCATAGCTTAATCTTTGGGGGGGACTATATCATTGAATCCCCAGCAAGATAAACTTTGGCAGATTAAGGCATTAGAAACATCTGCCTAACATCACAGTAACCACAACACCTTGGGTTGGTCATTTGTCCTTTGCTGTACAAAGTTTTCTTCCACTCAGAGTGTGAAAGAAAATGCCATTCTGGAATATTATAGAATGGTGTGAAGGAATGAAGGAATGAGCTTGCTACCACCTCTCAATTGCATTAGCAATGTGAACATTGAAGACAGCCATTGTTTATTTCAGCAGTATTGAAGTATAATTCAAAGATACGTTGTATATATTTAGAATGTACAATGTGATGATACACATACATGTGGTGCAATGATAATCACAATCAAGTTAATCCATCCCCTGTTATTTTTGTTATTGGTTCTTTGTATTTTCTGTGTGCAAACACTTAAGATTACTCTCTTAGCAAATTTCAAGTATATAATAGAGTGCTATTAGTTATTTGCTGTACATACAATACCATACATTATATTTTTCAGAACTTATTCATTTTATAACTAAAAGTTTGTACCTTTTTGGAAACCTTGCCCCATCCTCCTCTCAGACTCTGGCAATCACCATTTACTCTTTCTGAGTTCTGCTGTTTTCTAAGAGAGTTCACATATAAATTATAACATACAAAATTTTTCTCTCTGTGTCTCGCTTACTCTACTTACCACAATGCCATGCTGGTTTATTGATGTTATTGCAAATGGCAAAATTTCCTTCTTCATATGACTGAATAATATTCCTTTATATATATATGTATGTGTGCATAAATATATATATCACATTTCCACATTTTAATTCATTAATCCATCAATAGACATGTTGTTTCTATGTCTTAGCTATTGTGAATAATACTATAATGAACTTGGGGTGCATATATCTCTTGGAAATACTAATTTCATTTCCTTTGGATATATACCCAGAGATGAGGTTGCTGGATCCTATGGTAGTTTTATTTTTAACTTTTTTTAGGAACTTTCATGATGGCTGTACCAATTTACATTCCAATGAACAGTGCATGAAGGTTTCCTTATTTATACATGCTCACCAGCACTTGTCTTTCCTCACTTTGATAACAGTCATCTTAACAGGTATGATGATTAGTGCTTCTGAGTACCTTCTTAATATTCCTGTTGGTCATTTGTATGCCTTCATGGGGAAATGTCTATTAAAGTTCATTTCCCATTTTAATTGTTTTCTTGCTCTTATATTGTTTGTGCTCCATATATATTTTGGACATTAACCTCTTGTCAGATACATATAGTTGAAAGTATCAATGTTTATAGCAGCTCAATTCGCAATAGCTAAGCTATGGAGTCAATCTAGGTGCCCTTCAACAGATGAATGGTTAAATAAAATGTTGTATGTATAAAATGGAGTATTACTCAGTCATACAAAAGAATGACTTTATGACATTTGCAGTAAATGGATGGATCTGGAGACTATCATGCTAAGTGAAATAAGTCAGTCCCCAAAAAACTCAAAGGTTGAATGTTTTCTCTGATATGTGTATCCCCACAATAAGGGGGGAGAGTAGAAGAACAGAAGTGCAGTAGATTGGACAATGGGAAATGGAGGGAAGGGAGGGGAGACAGGAAAAGGAAAGACAGTGGAATGAATCTGTCATCATTTTCTCATGTACATATATGAAAACAACAGTGAATCCCACCACAACGTACATCTATAAGAGTGAGATCCTAACTAGAATAAGATATATTCCATGCTTGTATAATTATATCAAAGTGGATTCTCCTACCATGTATAACTAAAAAGAATCAATAAATAAGTAAAAAAAAAGAATGTTCTCTCATTTTCTAGGTTGTCTATTCACTCTGTTCCTTGTTTCCTTTGCTGTGCAGAAGCTTCTTAGTTTGACATAATCCATTTATTTATTTTGTTTTGTTGCCTGCAATTTTTGGAATCTTGTCCAAAAAATTATTGCCAGTCTGATGTCATAGAGCCTTCCCTTTGTTTCCTTATAGAAGTTTTGTAGTTTCACATTTCATTTGAATCTTTAATTGATTTTCAGTTGATTTTTGTATATGGCGTGAGACTAGGATCTAATTTAATTCTTCTGCATGTGGGTATCCAGTTTTTGAAAATATCATTTATTGAAGAAACTGCCCTTCTCTCACTGTGTGTTCTTGGCAATTTTGTTAAAAACCAGTAGGCTGTAAATGCATGGGTTTATTTATGTTCCATTGGTCTATACGTCTGTTTTAATGCCAGTACCATGCAATTTCAGTTACTTTAGCTTTGTGGTATAATTTGAATTCATGTAGTGTGATGTGTCGAACTTTGTTATCTTTGCATAAGTTTGGTTAGGCTATTTGGGGTCTTCTGTGGTTCAATTCAATCTTCAGGGTTTATTTTCTATTTCAGTGAAGAAAGTCTTTGGTGCAGACTGCTTTTGTGCAGTGTGGATACTTAAGCAATATTACTTCTTCCAATCCAAGAGCACAGATTTTTGTTTTCATTTGTCTTCATTTTCTTTCATCAATGCATCATAGTGTTCAACATAGATATATTTCACATTTGTTATATTTTTTCCTAAGTATTTTACTTTTGGAGCTATTAAAGATGGCTTGTTAGAAGATTTATTGATTACACATTCAATCTTCTTTTCAGTTATAGATCTATTCAGATTTTCTCTTTCTTCATGACTCAATCTTGTTTGGTTATAAATTTCTAGTAATTTATCCACTTTTCTAGGTTACATGAGCTTTTGGCATGAAATTGTTTACAGTAGTCTCTTATGATCCTTTGTATTTCTGTGGTATGTTTTAATGTGTTCTCTTTTGTTTCTGGTTTTAAATTACTTGAGTCATATATCATTTTTACTTAGTGTAGCTGAATGTCAGTTTTTAAAAACAATATAGGTACCAATATATAGCACCTTTTTTTTCTTTATTAAATGTCCCATGGACCATGACAGGAAATCTGGAGAAATTTTTGTAAATCACACAGGAAAAATTAGCTATATCTTAAGGCTTTTCTTGAACTAATAAGACCCACTTTTACTCTGTCCCTTTACTTCTGTGATCCCATGCTTTCCTCCTAAAGCTTTTATGAATTCATGTAATATTTACTGCACTCTTTAGCTAAAGAAACAAAACGTCCACCAGTTTAAGTCCCTGGGCACATAGAAAAAAATCTTGAATACTGACTCATTCCCCTTTCATATTACAAAGATAACCACATCACAAGGACACTTAGGCCCTCTTCAAACAATTCTGAAAGATGGAAGGACTAATGGATATATACACATATACATTTTATCTTACTGCTTCTCTTATGACTAGTTTCTTGGATTTTAAAATGTACATCATTTCTATACACACAAAATGTTTCTCTTTTGTGTTAATTGATATAAAGAGAGAATACATGTAGGCATATTTCCCAAATTTCAGGTGCATTCACACAGTTTAAAGAACAGAAGATTGACTCATGGGGTATTCTGAGGAAAGTAGATATCATTTATCAGTTTATTTCATTAGCTGAAACTACATGATTCAATGATTTGTCCCCCAATTTGTTAATTTTTATTCATGCTAAGGTAAAGAATCTAATTTCATTTATAAGCATACTGGTAGAAATTATATTATTCAGTTATTTTCTCATCAACTCAATTTTTCATGCTTCATCAGGCAGTGGTATTTCAAACCATATGCACATAAAATGCAATGCATAACTCCTCCCTCAAAGATTCAGGACTTGAGGAATATTAGTATTATGTAGATTTCTCTTCTGACAATTATTTAAATTAAATTCTGTTAGGAGAAGGTTAAAATACTCAAATAATGTTTTCCTTTTTCAGTTTACAAAGTGACAGACATGCCAAGAGCTGCTTTAGAAGGCACCTGTTACTCTGGAGTATCTCATGGATATTTCTGAGGAGGGCAAGAGAGAATGAAATTTTTACCTCCTCTCACCTTCCTCCTTCCATTCCCCAGATCAAGTTTCCCAGCCTGGGTACTCTGTTGGTCCAGACCTGCTGTGAATCTCTGGCCTTGCCTGCATCAGGACACACACCTGACTGATTTCAGTTCTTTCTTTTCTTTATCACATAGTACTTCTCTTTCTTCATTGAAGCAATGAACTCATAGTGTTTTTGAAACATGTTGTCCCAGAGATTCATAAGGGTGCAAATCAAACATTCAGGCACATGTTTCAAATCATTATCAGAATCCTCATTGTTAGGAGAATTCTTCATTTTTACATTAATTCATAATTATGATATTCAGAAGGACTAGTGATACTTCTGGTTTCCCACTTTATTATTGCTTTATGAAAATTTTCAATAAGTATATTAAATAACTGCAAAAACTACATACAGAAAGCAATTTTAAAAACAAGTATACGTATTCCTTTTCTTGAATACCTGATTTAATAGGTCTGGGGTATCGCAGGGGAACCTAAAGAGTCACCCCAGGCAATTGTCCAAATTGGTTAAGTTAGAAAAACTCAGAGAGTATAAAAGTTCTGCTTATTAGTTTGCCTAATAAATATTTCTTTAATTCATAGTTCATCACATACATAATTTGTTTTATATATTGTTTCAATATGATTAACTTTAGGCTACTTTAAGATTTTTGTATGACACAAACATTAATAAGGTAGAATCTGAACTGATATATCTCTGTTCCTTCCCCCTTATGTGGAAGTATGCATTTGTCAGTAAGGTTTCAAGCAATTCTGAAAATCAGTCAAATCTGGATAACTTTTGCTCAGTTTAATTAATTATTATCTTAAACTCTTAATTTTCTTTAGCTATTTTATTAGTGACTTCTTTGGAGATTGAAATATTACACTTATAGACAACTGAATTTTTTTTCTTTCATTTTTAATGCCATTCAAATTATGCTTTTCCATATTATTTTTAATGATTGTTTAAAATATTTAAAAATAGACATGTACACTGCAGCAAGTTAGTAAATTTGGAAAATATTCCTATTGGATTTTACTATGCAAATGTGTATGTGAAGGGCAAGTTTACTAACTCAAGGAAGAATAATAAGAATAAGAAGCCAGGCATGGTAGCATACACCTATAATCCCAGTGACTTGGGAGGCTAAAATAGGAGGATTGCAAATTGAAGACCAGCCTCAGCATTTTAGCAAGAACAGCAACTTAGGAAAACCCTGTCTCAAAATTTTAAAATAATAAAATAAAAAGGGCTGGGAAATTAGCTCAGTGGTAGAATATCCCTCAGTTCAATCCCCAGTACAAAAAGAAAGAAAGGAAGAAAGAAAGAAAGAATAAGATAAGAGCTGGGGGTGTCACTCAATGGCAGAGCACTTGCCTAGCATGTGTGAAGCTCTGGCATTGATTCTCCAGCACCTCAAAAAATACAATAAATGTTTTTTCAAGATTACTAAGCTGTGAATAGCTTCTAAGTGGAATACTGCTTATGCAAGAAACAATTTTTTTCACTAATCTACTAAGTAACCCTTACATGGTAGATGAGAATTTTCTACTGCTAAAAGTTATACTATTGTTCTTTTAATCATCATTAAAGATTTTATTTGCTTCAGGGGCTGGGGAGATAGCTCAGCTGGCAGAGTGCTTGCCTTGCAAACACAAAGCCCTGGGTTCGATCCCCAGCACCGCAAAAAAAAAAAGATTTTATTTGCTTCAAATTGAAATATTTTCCATATAACACAAGTCAATAAACAATGGCAATTGTGAAAATAAATATACTTTAAAATCTGCAACAGGTACTGTAACATCTGGTTCTAATCTGCCCTAGAAAAATGCCAAAGATTCCTCAAAGCTGAAATAAAAGGTCAAAAGGAGATAAACTCACATGAAGAGATAAAATTATAATGATAAAGATAACTATATAGGTAAACATAAAAGCCAATCATATTGCATTTTTGTTTGTAAATCATCTTTTTCTCTAAATGACTTAAAAAGTAAACATACAAGACAAAAATTATAAAGGTATGTTAATATTCACACTATGAATAAAGATGTTGTTGATGACAACCACATAAGGGAGAAGGAACAAAGATATATCAATTCAGATTCTAATATAAATTCAGTTGTTTGTAAGATTAATATTTTAATTTCCAAAGAAATCACTAGCGAAATAACTAAAAATTATAAGAAGGGGAAATGAGAATCAAAAACATTATATTATACATAATAAGTTAAACACAAATGAAAGCAGCAATGGAGAAAAATAATTTTTAAAAGATATAACAGATATTTGGAAGAAACACAAAACGGTCCATTTACATTAGTAATTATGTAAAATATAAACATGACTATATTAAATTCTCCATCTAAAGGAAGAGCTTGGTAGAATGAAAATATATGCTCCATCTCTACTTTGTATACAAGAAATTTAATTTATATCAAATGACAAAATTAGGTTGAAAGTAAAATGATTTTTAAAAATTATGTCAAGCAAAGAGTACCAAAAGAGGACAGTAGTGTCTATGACTATATCAGACAAAATTACCATCATGTTAAATATTGTTACAAGAAGCAAAGATATTATTTATAAATGAAGGTGTATGTTCACCAAGAAGGTAAAGTGATCCCAAACACACACATACCTAACAACAGAGACTCAAATAAACACCACATCCAACAGCAGCAGAATATATTCTTCTTAACTACACATGGACTATTCTCTAGGATAGAATATATGTTAGATGAGAAAACAAGTCTAAATAAATTTTAAAAGGACTGAAATAACTTGAATTTCCTTCATCCACAATGGACATAAGAAAGAAATCAGTAACAGAAGGAAAGATAAATACTTAAGAAATTTAACAACAAATAAGTTAAAGGAAAAATCAGGGGGATTAGGGCTAGGGTAATGGTTCAGTGGTAGAGCGCTTGCCTCACATGTATAAGGCAGTTGGTTCAATCCTCAGCACCACATAAAAATAAAGAAAAGGCATTGTATCCATCTATTTTAAAAAAACAGGGGGGTTTGAAAATACTTTGAAATTAATGAAAATGAACTCAAACCAGTAGAATATACAGGGTGCAGTAAAAGCAACGCTCAGAATAAAAATTTTTATGTGAATATATACATTATAAAGGAAAGAAATATCTCAAATTATTAAGTAAATGTATACCTTTAAAAACTAGAAAAAGTAGGAAAACTAAACCCAAAGGTGCATAAGGAAGGAATAATAACTTATTTGGATATATAAATATGCCACAATAAAATTATTATTCTGTATAATTATAATGCACTAATATGAAAACAAGCAGGAGTAGTTATATTCAAAAAAGAAAAGAATGTCATTTTATATTGATAAATGATGAATTCAACAAGAAGACATAACAATTGTAAACATATTTGCCCCTGATATGGGATTACCCAAATATATCAAGCAAATATTATTTAATCTAAATTGAGGGACTGGAGTTGTGGTTCAGTGGTAGAGCACTTACTTGGCATGTGTGAGGTCCTGGATTCAATCCTCAGCACCACGTATAAATAAATTAATTAAATTAAAGATCCATTGACAACTAAAAAATATTTTAAAAAAAATAAAAATTGAGAAACAAAATTACATCTCACTTTCCTCAGTAGACAGATCATCCAAACACAATATCAACAAAGAAACATCTGACTTGAACCAGATATAACTACAACCATCTGACCCTCGATAAAGGTACAAAAACATATGTTGTAGAAAATGCTGCCTCTGTAACAAAAGTTTCTGGGAAAACTGGATATTCACATGAGGAAAATTGACACCAGATAACTCTCTCTCACCCTGCAGAAAAATCATCTCAAAATGGATTAGTGAACATCCGATTTAAACAAACAGACCTAATAGATATTCACAGAACGTTTCATCCAACAGCAACTGAATACATATTCTTTTTGGGACTGTGGATGTGGCTCAGTGATAGAGCACTTGCCTAGCTTGTGTGAAGTACTGGATTTGATCCTCAGCACCACATAAAAAAATAAACAAATAAAATAAAGATTGTGTCAATCTATAAAAATATTTTTAAAAGAATACACAGTCTTTTCTTCAGCACATGGAATAAAAATTGTATCATATGTGATCTTAGACCAAAATAGAATAAAAATACAAATCAACATGAAGAATGGAAAGAATACAAACACAACAAAAAAGATGTAATTAAGTTGAATTGTCAACTTGATTAGATTAAGAGATGCCAATGATTAAGAGGCTTCTGGGTGTGTCAATAAGGGCGTGTCTAGGAATGATCGGAATGTGGGATAATGAACTGAAGTGGAGATCCTCTTTAAGCGTGGGTAGCACCACCCAATAGGATGGTGGCTTGGATGGAATAAAAGTTGGAAGAACAAGAAAGCAGATGCACATGCAAGCTCAACTTTTCTTAAATGGGTTCTTGATTGATACTTCAATCATTGGAGGATATCAGACTCTCACTTCCTTACTCTTCCAAAGTGGGCTCTGCCAGTGATTCTCCAGGTAGTTCCCAGAAGCCTTGGTCTTGGACGAGGGAAGCACTGTTTATCCTTTTTGTTCCTGGGGCTTCTGCCTCTTGGACTACACAGCCACTGGTTCTTCCAGCTCTCTAACCTGCAGATGGACATTTTGGACTATTCAGCTTTTGGTCATGTAAGTCAATCTAATAAATCCTCTTTTTATAATCAAACTTCCTGTTGATCCTGTTCCTCTAGAGAACCCTGACTAATACAAAAGATATCCTGTGTTCAAGGATTGAAAGAATCATTATTGTTAAAACAACCACTACTACCCAAATTGGTGTATAGATTCAATGAAATTGCCATCAAAATTTCAATGATATTCTTTACAGAAATAGGGAAAATATCAAAATTCATATGGAACCACCAAAATCCCAAAGCAATCCTGAGCAAAAAACAAACAAATCAAAATAAGGCTAGAGGCATCACAATACCTGACTTTAAAACATGCTGCTAACTAGTTACTAACACAGCATGGTCCCAGTATCATTACAGAAACAGATCAATGAACAGAATAGAGATCCAAGAAATTAATCTACACTCAGTCAGCTGATTTTTGACAAAGATACCTTAAAGAAACAACAGAGAGAAGAGAGTCTCTTCAATAAATCATGCTGGCAAAATTGGATATGCATATGCCAAAGAATGAAACTAGATCCCTTTCTTTCAACATAAACAAAAATCAAGTCAAAATGGATCAAAGACCTAAATCTTAAACCAAAATATATGAATTTACTACAAAAAAATATAGGGGGCTAGCATTTCAAGATACTGATATAGGCAATGATTTTTCAGATCAAAATAAAAAGTACAGATGACAAAAATAAAAATAAAAAAATGGAATTACATCAAATTAAGAAGCTTTTGCACAGCAAAAGAAACAATCAACAAGATTAAGAGACAGCCTATAGAATGGTAGAAAACATTTTTCAAATGGTATGTCTAATAAGGGATTGACATGCAGAACATGTAAGGAATTTTAAAAGTTGATTATCTCCCCCAAAACCACACAAATTCTATTTGAAAAATGGGTTAAAGAACTAAACAGATACTTCTCAAAAGAAGACATAAAAATGGCTAAGAAATACATGAAAAATGCTAAGTTTTTGTTAATCATCAGAGACATGCAAATCAAAACCACAATGAGATATCTTCTAACCCAAGTTAGAATGGATATCATCAAAAGGCAAGAAATAACAATTGTTGGTGAGGTTGAGGAGAAAAGGGAACTCTTAAACATTTTTGGTTAGAATGTAAATTAGTACATCTAATATGAAAAACAGTATGAAGAGATGTCTCAAAAAACTAAAAATAGAACTACCACTACTGATAATTCCTTTACTGAGTATATACACCCAAAGGAGATGAAATGTATACCAAAATGATACCTGCACCCCATATTTATTATAGCCCTATTCACACCAGTCAAAAAAAAATGGAGTCGACCTAGATACCTTTCAGTGGATGAATGGATTTTAAAAAGTGTGATATATTTACACAATGAAGTACTACTCAGCTATAAAGAGAATGAAATCCTATCATTTGCAGCAACATGGATGAACTGGAGAATATTATATTGAGTGAAACAAGGAAGAGACAGAAAGACAAATACCAAAATGTTTCATTCATTTATGGAAAACAATAGGTCAATCTTGTAGAAGTATGGGATAGAATTGTTATCACCAGAGACAGGAAAGTGTAGAAGGGATGTGGGACAGAAAAAAATTAAGAGGGACTTCTGGAACTGAGAAGGATGCTTGGGGGAGAGGGATAGAGGGCAGAAGTAGCATGGATGGGCATGATCAATGCACAATGTATGCATGTATGGGAATATCACAGTTAATCCCTTTAATTTGTACAATTTACATATATTAATAGATATATTTTTTAAAAGTGACCAGAAAAAAAGGCAATTTAAATGTGTATTTCATTCTAAAATCCAGTTTCACCATTGGATTTTTGTGCTCAATATTGTATGTGGTCATCAGAAAAGCTAACTTTGAGCTCTATCTTGCTCTTTATAGGACTAGTTAAACCATGCACATGTGTGAACACACACACACACACACACACACACACACACAAACACACATCACAGAGCAGTAAATAAATTGGGGCAAACTCATATTGAGAACTAAATATCCAATGAAGTGTCTCTATTCATTGAAAACAAAATAAAGAAAAAGAATAATCAGGTTCATGAAGCAATTTTAAATTAATAATCATTTTCTGTTTTCTGCATCTTAAAGAATTTGTGTATTATTTGTGTAATTTCATCTTAAAATGTTTGGAAGAATTCACTAGTGAAGCCATCTGGTTTTGGAGATTTAGTTTTTGGATAGATTTTAGTTGTGGATTCAATTTCTTTAATAAATATGGGATTGTTCCAATTTTCTATTTCTTCTTGAACCCATCTCTTTAGCTTTATTTTCCAGGGATTTTTTTTTCATTTTATAAAAGTTGCCAAATTTAATGGCAATGATTTTTTAACCACTATCATATTTGCATCATTGATGTAAATTTCAACACAGTATAAAAGATATATGAACATGAATCAAGGCTGTGGCACCAAATTGTAATAGTGTTAATTAAATTCTTCACCTGCAAAGTCTGACAGTAAGAAAAAGAAAGAGAGGAAGAGTAAGGAATAAAGTTTCATTTGCAAATATCCTTTATGAAGCAGTGTAAATTCAATTCATTTTATTAGATCTCAACACTTGAGAATATGTACTTTTAATACTCTGTGATAAAGTCAAAACTATATATGAAGTGTTTTTCTACATATTAAAGCAGGATGATCATATCATCTTGAATAAAAACACTCATATAATTGTTTTAGTTTTATGCAATCTGTGAGAAAGATTGGTAGAGAGAGGAAGTGGGTCAGTGATATAGCTCAGTGGTGGTGACCTGCTTGTGTGTCAGGCAAATGTGAGCTGGAATTCTTATTATGCCTTATATTAGTTATCTTAAAAATGATCTTAAACTATTTGTGCCTCATTCCTCATTTATAAAGTGTGAGCAATGGTTCTTACATTAGTGAATTATTGTAAGTAGCTAAGGAAACAACATATTTAAAGTGCCCAGTACAGCAGTTGTCATCGAGGGCATAGAGCTGATATCACTTCCCCCCTCACTTCATACCCTATTTTAACATTGGGATTTGGTGGTATCCAGGAACGTATTTCCCGTGGCTGTGCACAGACTTATAATTTATATGGGTCGATCCACTTAATGTACTACCACAAGCCACATAGAAAAGATAATATTTATTAAGACATATAAAGTATATACAAAAGGAAAACCATTCCAGGTAGCATACCAACTCAGCACCAGAAAGACATCACAGGCATTTCGCAGCATACATAAACAAAGAAAGCAGTCTTGTCACCTTTGAGTTCTTCTCCTCTCTCTTAAATACACTGGAATAAACATATAAAGTTATTGTCTGGAGCCACTGGGCTCAGTGTCATCAGTACGTTTGGTCTCCAGATCCTGTCCTTGAACGGGGCACTGCCAGACCACTAAGTTTCTCATGTAAGTTGTTTACTCCTTGCCCTGATTTCACTTTTTGAAAGCACTCTTAAACAAGACTCCATTTTTCTCTACAGGTGGATGATTAGGGTATACCTATATTTATTATCAACATGATTAAAATATCTGTGACTAACATTGGAGCCATATGTGAGAGTTCATTAGGTCAGCCTTAAGTCTCATCAAACACATGGTGAAGAAGGTTCCTATCTATTATTACCAGACAATTTTCACTTACCTTGTAGATAAAAAAAGCCTTAATATCCAAGTCCTTCATCTTCTTTATTACTGTAAGAGATGTAATGATCTTAGTGGTTACCCAGTCCACCAACTTCAGTTTATCGACAATGAATCTGAAGCTCAGAGAGGCAAAATCAATTAGTAGCTGAAAGAGTAGCAGACCCAAAATAGAAACCACTCTTGTGATTTTCCTGGAAGGCCTGCTGAGTGATCTTACCATTTAATAATTGTGTTTTCCTGTCCGATTTGTTTTTTTTTGCTTTAGGTTAATATCAGAAAAATGAGTGAATTGCACGTCTATAAATAACTTTGAGCCCTGAAAGATAAAAACACCCTGTATGAGAAGGTCTTATGAAAGAACCAATCATAATTGAGCTACTGGTCAACGCACTACAGGAAGAGTCAAAACGTCTTTATATTAGTGCCTGAATCATCACTGACTCTCACAGTTTGGCTAAGTCTCTCTCATCAGTATTCTCATCTGTGTAATAGGGTAGCACCATGCATTATTCTCAGTCATCAGAATATGTTGTGCAGAATCCTTCTTTATACCATATGTTCTACAGGAATAAGAGCAGAATGACAAAATTTATATACATTATTATCAGTGTCATAATAAAATAAGTATATTAATATATAAGAACATAATTATCAACATAAATGCACTAATATTTTATCTGTATAGGAATTTTAATCATGATTGGTTTGGCTTATCTATTTAAATCCTCAAAGGTTATAATCTGAAACACTCATTCACATATTACTTCTCGTACACATAAGTGTATGCATGAAAGACAGAAGTTTGCACTAGTGTACACGTATTCACATGACATGGGAGTAGAAAATACATCTTAGCCACCCAATATAAAGTACATTTTATCTTTTATAGCAACAAATGAGATGCTATGGAAAAATGGAGGGAAGCACAATTGCTTCCAAATGATAGGGTTTGAAGACATCAGAGAAGGTTTTTAAATGAAACTGAGACTCATTCCTAACAAGCTGATCTTAGTCACTACTGATGAGTTTATCTAGTACCAAATCCTGTGAATTCTCCTGCAATAATTATCTCACCACATACTTTGGGAATGAGATAAACACTGTCCTTTCTAGCATTGTCTTTGGATCATGTGACCCTACTCTTTAATCCCACATTTCAGGTTAGGAGATCTTTGCTAAGAATTCAAGGTTTTCCCTTGCTGTCCAGAGATAACCTATCTTAATTTATTCAGTGAGGAATAGAGAAAAGGATGACTTAATAATTAAAAGCATTTCTACTTCTAGCCCTACCACAAACTCCTAAATTTCCTGCTGGAATAGGGGTAGGAGAAGAAAAAACAAAGGGAAAGGAAGTAAACATTAACACTTTGCAAGTGTGTCCTCAGCATAGGTTTTTTTCATTCCTTTAGGTGTCTCCAGAACTTAACATTAATTCTCTTAGTTCATATGCTGTATAACTACTAGAAAATTTAAATGCCTGTCATTCAATGTTAGCTATTTGAGTTCAAGTTTCTAGGATCCTCAACACAAAATAACACACCAATAAAATATCACAAACTTAGTAGAGATTTCTTTTTATAGGGATTTTTGGAATAAATTTTATTGAAGTGTAAAATACACACAGAAAAGTGGTCAAATCATAGTAGTATAGCTCAATCATATTTCACAAAATGAATACATCTTTGTAATCAGGAATGTGGAAACTAAACCACAATAAGGTGGGGGAGGGGCCAAGTGAAAGAATAGAAATGTAATAGATTAGACAATGGGAAATGGTGGGTCAGGAAAGGGAATAAGCAAAGGAAAGAATAAATTTAACAATTTCCCATGTACATATATGAAAAAACACAGTGAATCCCACCATCATGTACATCCATACTAATGAAACTCTAGAATAAGATATATCCCATACTTTTCAAAACAAATTCTGCTGTCCTATGTAACTAGAAAGAACCAATAAATAAATAAAAAGGAACAGGATCACAAAACATAATATTATATTCAAATCAAGAAGCCATTCTTGATCCTTTTCACTCACCACTGGCCCATCCTAAACATCTAAAGCCATTGGTTAGTTTCGCCTGATTTTGAACTTTATATAACGAACATCTTACTGTGTATGCTCTTTTGTGCCAGGTTTCTTTTGACCAATATTATATTGGTGAGTCATTCATATTGTTTGTCTTGGGTTTCTATTAAACCTTTCATTCACATTTTTAACACAGAATGTATGTAGCTGGGTCATAAAAGCTTGACCACCCTGTGGGCAGGAGTGGGCAATAAGTAGGTTCTCTTTTGTACAAACTATTATCTGAATTCTTCTTTTAGTTCTGAATCTGCATTGATAATGCTTAAATGTCAAAATAGATCCTAGAGCCAGGTGTGGTGACACATGCCTATAATTCCAGTGACTTGAGAGGCTGAAGCAGGAGGATCACAAGTTCAAAACCAACTTCAGTAAAATAGCAAGGCCCTATCTCAAATGTTTTAAATATTAAATTAAAAATGTTTTAAATGTTTTAAAAGGTTTTAAAAAACAGATCCTTGGATCCATATGATTTTCTTTCAGGGGATTTTATTTGCATCCATATGGAGACTGATTATGAAATATATACTATGATACTCTTTAAGCAACCAGAAAACAGGAAAGCTTTTGGGGGAAAAAGAGTATTTGAGTCATGTACTTTTTTCTTCCAGACACCAAAAGATTTTTGTAAAATTAAACTTTTTTAGAGATGATCATGAATGTACATTAAGTTATAAGAAATAATACAGAAAAAAATCTCATGTACTATTTACCCAGTTTTCCCCAATGGTTAACATCATGAAAAACTATAGTACGATATCACAAACAGGTCTGGGGATATAGCTCAGTTGGTAGAATGCTTGTCTCACAAACATAAGGCCCTGGGTTCAATCTCCAGCACTGCCAAAAAAGAAATCACAAACAGCAAATTGACAGATAAAGTCAAGATACAGAAAAATTTCATCACTATAAGAGTCCTTCCTATCCTCCTTTTATAGTTGGAGCCCTTCTCTCAGGTCCCTCTCTTCCCTTTCTTCATCTGGGGCAATCACTAAACTGTTCTCAAAAGCAGTCAACTTTTGGTCAATTTTATTTGTTAGTTGACAACTTTTTAAAAAGAATTATATATATAAAATGTCATGCAATGTATAACCTTTTAGGATCTGCATTTTATCATATAACATAATTCCCTAGGAGGTCTGTTGAAATTGTTACAAGAATCAATAATTCATTCTTTTATATTGCCATGTAGATTAATGCTGATAAGGATTAACTGGGTGGTAACTGTAGGCAGGCAGGCTGTGGTTGGAGGAGGTGTGTCCCCCTTTGGGTGTGCTTTATGTTTTGTCCCTGATGAGTGGTGTTTTCTCTCTACTTTTTTTTTGGGGGGGGGTTGCTGGGGATCGAACCCAGGGCCTTGTGCTTACAAGGTAAGCACTCTACTGACTGAGCTATCTCCCCAGCCCCCCTCTCTACTTCTTGATTATTATATCCTGAACTGCTTTCCTCCATCACATCCTTCTACCCTGATGCTCCGCCTTACTTTATGCACAGACGAATAGAGTCAACCACCTATGAACTGAGACCTCTGAAACCACGAGTGCCAAATAAACCTTTCTCTAAAATTATTGTTGTTGTCATGTGTTTTGGTCACAGCAGTGCAAAAGCTGACTAAAACAGAATGCTATCAACAACTTTATGCCAATAAATTAGACAACTTTGATGAAATGGACAAACTCCCAGAAAAATACAAATTATCATAACTAATGCAATGAGAAATAGTTTGTACAAGACATTAACAGATAATGAAAATGAACTGGTAATTATAAATCTTCCAACAAAGGAAAACCTAGGCTTAGATGGCTTCACCAAAGAACTCCATCAATATTTCAAAAATTCATTTGGAAAATGATAGCAGTATTACATTTATTTAAAAAATGGAACAAAAGTGACAAAAGAAAATTAACCTATAAATGAATATCCCATATGAATATAGTCATGAAAATACTTTAATAATATTAGCAAATTGAATCCAGCACCATATCCCTAGAACATCTAAAAATCAAATAATTCAATATATTTTATTTGTGGAATAAAATTAAAAAAACACATCATCATCTTAATTGATGCATTAAAAAATTGGCAACATTCAATACCCTTCAAGGGAATACAAAGGAACTTCCTTAACATGATAAAGGGCATCTATTGTGGGTAAAACCTGGTGGACAAAATTTCTTGGCTTTGTTTTCTTGCCTCAAGGGCCCTGATATTCTAGTATGGTCTCATCTCAAGTTAATAATTACATCTGCAAGGAACTTATTTCCAAATAAGGTCACATTCTGAAGTACTAGGAGTTAGGATTTCAACATATCATTTTGGAGCATAATTCAACCATTAACCCCTGTAGTCACTCAATTGCTTTGGCCTCTATGCTCTTTCTGTTACTTTAAAATATTTCTCTATTGGAAGATGATAGAGAAAATCCAAATTGAAAATACCACCAGTTACATTTTAATCTATCTACTTCCTGGATATTAAATTTTTCTGCCCACAGGTCAGAAGACTTAGGGGAAGCCCAGGAATTATTCCATGCATTCTTGTAAAATTCCAATCTTCGGCAAACCGACAGAGATCAACTTAGAGACAAATGAAAAGGAATTGTAGGATATCATGATAAATCATTGAAAGCATCCAAAATAATCCAAAATGAAAGAGCAATTTTTTATGAGGAAGCAGGTACAGATAACATAATAGAAATACAGAAATGAAGATCATACCTCAGGGGAACCATGAGCAGAGATTCTACAGAACACAGTTGAAAAGATCAGGTGGTGTGGACAACTGCAAAAGGCATATTTGAGTAAAGTATGACAAGCTTATGTGTTTACAATAGCACAGAGTTTGCCAAAAATGCAGCTCTGTTTGGGTTGGTAGTCAGATCTTGATTCTACAGAAATGACCAAGTGGGAAGCAAAGCTATGCAGGGATAGAGGAAAAAAAAGGAAGTGCTGAAATTGTGAGTACACACACTCATGCACACATACTCTCAGGTACACTCAAGTTCTGTTACCACAATACTAGAATTTTCCCAAAACACTTTGCTTGGGATAATGAGAGCACATTCAGTTCACTAGTGTAACTATTCAGGCACAATGTTCTCTGAACTGTGCTATGAACTTTATCAGTGTACAAACATTAGAAACGTGTCATCCACAGTGTTGATAATAGGGAATATTAATAACACTCTGAATAACACAGATTTGTGAAAACTGATTATATCACAACCATAGGATAGAATCCTAGGTAGGCAGTAAATATGAGTTGTAATGTCCATTTAGGCCAGGCAGGGTTACAGGTAAATTGTTTTTTGGCAAAAAGGCCTGTGGGGGTCAGCACAGTGGGCCCATTTTATGGAATTACTCTTTTAACCTCATGTTCCCACCATCCTCATCTGTCTGTCACCTAACAGTACCAAAAAATTTATATAAATGGCTATTTCAATAAACAAAAACTACCTTACTGTCTAAATTTTACAGTTTTATAGTGATGCAAGATATATGTGCTTTTGTACAATGGAATAAAATTATGCCAATATTGTAAATATTATTACTCAGAAATATTGAAGTATGTTTAATTTTTAAAAAACATGATGAGAGATGATATTTTGTCTATCAGATTAGCAAGCAACTGTTGGGGTTTCCGGGACCCCCAGCCTTGAGCACGGTCAAGATGGCGCCTGGCACTGAGCCAAAAGCGGCCAGCTATACAGTAAACAACCAGCGAATTCCAATGATTGGCTAGTTAACGATGTGATTAGAGCATGCCCCCCTCGTTTACCTATTCTATACCTGCAGCTGTCCGCGCGTTTACCTCGTGTGCTCTCCCCTGATTGGTTGAGGTGTATATAAGCTTGATGGGCGGGGGAGTAGCAGAAGAAGCTGGGAGTAGGAGCAGAAGCTGAGAGCAGAAGCTGAGGGCAGAAGCTGAGGGCAGAAGCTGAGGGCAGAAGCTGAGGGCAGAAGCTGAGGGCAGAAGCTGAGAGAAGAAGCTGAGAGCAGAAGCTGAGAGCAGAAGCTGAGAGAAGAGGCTGAGAGTAGGGGTAGAAGCGGAGAAGCGGAACGACCGGAGCAGGCGAGAGTTAAGCGGAGGGAAAGAGAGCAAGAGAAAGAAAAGAGAGAAGAAACTGAGAGTAGGAGTATAAGCTGGGAATAGAGGCGTGCAAGCGGGCGTGAGCCGAGCGGGAGAAACGAAGCGGCCGGAGCAGGCGAGAGCCGAGCGGGAGAAGAGTGAAGTGCAGGAGAGGGAAAGAGAGCGAGAGAAAGGGATAGATAAGAAGGAAAGAAAGGAAGACTGTACGCAATATACTTCCAAAGCTTCAGACGTTTGTCGTGTCTCTCTCTGCGGGCAGAGGGAACGCGATAAGCAACCATCTTCATTATCTTCATTATCTTCAATGTATAGAAAAAAAAGCACTTTCATACTGCAAGATTAGGAATATAAATTAGCAATAGAATTTTGAATATAATGTGTTAATATAAGAGTTAACAAATTGTATAGTTTTGAAGAACATTTTCAAGAACTTATAATAAGAAATGCATTAAAATGTCTGCATATATATGAGAAATATTGTCAAGTACACTATTGTGTGTAACAGAAAATAAGGCAAGGTGTCTAAATTACTACAGTATCGATGAAATTTATTTGGGTCTCCATACATATAATGAAAGCCTCAATAGATAGAAAAAAGAAAACACAAATGAAATTTTGTTGTAAAGTAATAGAAAAATTATAGAAATGTATTTATATAGAAATGTCATCATAAGTAGGACAAGAGTAGATTGCAAAGTTCATATATGGTACAGGGTTTTTTTTTTTGCACTGGAGATTTAACTTAAGGGTGCTGAACCACTGAGTCACATCTTCAGTACTTCTTATTTTTTATTTTGAGACAGAGTCTCACTAAGTTACTGAGTGCCTCACTAAGTTGCTGGGGCTGGCCTTGAACTTGCAATCATCTTGTCACATCCTCCCAAGTTGCTAGGATTACAGGAGTGCGATACCACTCCTGGCAGATCCATTTTTACTTATATAAGTCTACCTATCAGGATGTCTTAAAGGATACAAATAAAAATTAAATAAATTCGTCTCACATAGAACTTTCTTTTCATCATAATGATAGTCTGTACTTTATGATTGAAGCCTTCAGAATCCCTGTATATTGGGAATGCTCCCTTTTCCATCTGAACTTCCAGAAGGTTCTGGTGGGCTTGGCCACAGCCCCTCCCTCCCACTTTCCTGTTCAGCAGTTCATGATGAAGTTCATGCTACTGTCACAAGGTGGCATCAATGTACCTTCATTGTCAAACATCTCTGCAAAGAACTGTATACAAGGAGCCAAAAAATACAGTAGTTCCTCTTTATTCATGGTTTTGCTTTCACAGGTTACAGTTATTGATAGTCAAATTGGACCTGAAAATACTGTTATAGTGCAATGAGGAACTAAGATATTTTGAGAGACAGTGCACACTCATGTATACTGTTAAAGTGCAATGAGGAACTAAGATATTTTGAGAGACAGTGCACACTCATGTAAGTTTTATAATGGTATATTGTTATAATTTCTCTTATTATTTTTGTCAATCTCTAAAACTGTGCCTAATTTGCAAACTTTATTATAGGTATATACTAAAGTAAAACATATAGTATATATAGAATTTGGTACTATCCCCAGTTTCAGAGAACCCAGAAATTCTTGGAATGTATCCCCTGAGGATAAGAAAGATCGACTCTAACACTTCTAAAAACCCAGCTGTAAACTTATGTACAAAATGATTTTAATTGCATCTGAAAAAAACCTGGGAGGTGCGAAAAACACATACACAGGTAATGCATACAATAAAATACCAGGTAGCTCTAATGCACCTTGGCAATCACCAGTGGGCATCAGTCAGTGCAGTGCAGGTAAGAGGTGATCAAGAGGATGGGGCACTAAAGCAGGGTCTGAACAGTTGTGCCCACAATGTTCTGGAGAAGGGATAACTGGAAGGGAGGTTGGAAGTCTGGAAAGCCTCTGCAAATATGGGTAATGGAGGGTAAAGGTCCTGCTCTCTGGTAGGGAACCCCTCTGCAGTATGGACACCTTAACGTACATTAAGGAAGAAGAGATAAATCAGTGAATGGCATGTAAACTTAGGGTCAACAGCAACTAGAACTTTAATATTCATGGGAGTTTTCCAAATAAAATTACTATCTTTGTAAACAAACCAGTTCATGATATTGGATACCCTAGAAAATGTATTTGTTTTCATTAAAAAGAAAGTGCATATGATTGCCACCTTTTGATTAGATTCAGAACAGCAGTTCTGAAAATCTCAGACCAGGGGACTCTGCAGCTGGAGGGAGGAGGGAGGGAGTTTGGAGCTTGGCTTAGTGTTATTAAGTAGAGAGTTTTAAAATTTTTCACTTTCTATGAGCAATCCTTCTGTTTCCACACTAAATTGAATGCAACAGATGCTCTTCTAAATTAAGGAATATATGTGCACATTACTTTTGTCTATATTCCCCTAGTATTTTGTGTGAAATTTTTATGAAAATGTTTTTCTTGCAATACAATATTTCAAATGATACACAACCATATGTTTATAAATTAAAATTAAACTGCATCTCTCACTAGTTTCCTTCCTAGCCCCCTGACCCCAAAATGTCTGTTGGCCATACAATGGTGCATACTCTTCAGACGTGTCCACTTTATGAAAAGTGTACATGAATACACACACACACACACACACACACACACACAAACACACACACAGAGTCTTTTCCAAAAGTACAACCTCAGCATTTGGTTTATATTGAAACTATTCTCTTTCACCTAATATTGTCATAATTTTTCTTAACATTTCACCAGTTACTGTGGTTTTTGGCATATTTCAATGTTTCTTGTCGGTATATATCTTCTATTAGTTATCCATTGAAAGTGCTAAGATCTTTATTTATTAGTAAATGTGCTTCTGAAATCATGGATATTGAGCCACTATATGAGTTCACAAACGTTTTTCCTCATTTTCACACAATTCTTAGTATATTTTTTCTTTTAGAATGTTTTAAAATTCCAATAATATTATTACTTAAAAACTATACAGACCTTATATTTTTAAAAAGTTTAAAAATACCTCAGAGAACATTTAATAGAAACCCTGGAGATTAGACTATTCAGAGCTGAGAAAGAATGAAGTCAATTGGGAAAAAAAAAAAAAACTTTACAGTACTTTCAAGGCTAGCTGATGATCAGGAGACAACAAGGTTATTTCTGATTTGTTTAAACTCCCTCAAAGTTGGTACTATAATCTGAATAATGGTGCTAATAATTGGTAACTTGAATAGATGTTGGGATTAAAGGAGTGAAATATAAAATGCATTAGCACAAAGTTTATTTCAGTACATATTATTTTCTCTCTAGTTTACTTGCTTCAATGGCAACAGCTGAACTTATTTCTGATCCCATTCACCACATCAGGGATCAACCACCTTAAGTGGCCCTACACCCAAGTCTCCTGGCACAGAGATTGGTATTTCGCCTCTTCTCTCCTTTTCACCACTGAGAGGGCTTGTTCTACTGGGCCCATACAATAGCAGGGGAGTTAAGCTGACCATTTCTCAAGCCCTGAAAGTCCATCTTCTTAGAAGAAAATCTGCTCTGTGACCTGTAGGGAGAGTAAAGGATGGAACCTCATTTCAGTCCTGCTACTGTGACTTAGGCTTTGTGAGCCTTGACTTGGTCATCCATTAAATAGGACTGACCTGAGGGTAACTAAGAAAACTTGCCCAGAGAGTATGGCATAGAGCAGGACTTCAGTGTCCTTTAAAATGTTGGGGACACAGCACTAGAAGCCTTAGGGCTAACTAAGGTAAGCATTGTGAAATCATTTCTCAGTGTTTCTGCTAATAAGAACACAGAGAGCTGGACAATGGAAGCAAATCTCTCTCACAGATGGCTTGAAGTCAGTTTTAGAAACAGAAGTTTTTCTATATTCTTGGATTTTTCATTACCTTATAAAGTGGTTCCATATCATTCACCTGAGCAGATCCAATTCCAGTTCCCCACAATGGGAAGACAGGTGTGTCTGAACTCATCTGGTAAACTCGGTGATAGATAACACTAGTGAGTTTGCCTAATAGCTGTTCCTAGACTGCTCAATATGATAATATATTTAGAGGAAAATTTGAGACATCCCACAGTCACAATGTCCTCAGATCACATACTATCCAGTCTTATCACATTGTTCAGTCATCCTTTGTGTCTTTCACAGAGACAACAATCCAATTGTTACTGGCATTTCTTTTACACACATTTTTCCATGTTTCATTAGAATAACTCTTGTGCTTAAAACCCATACTATTTCACTGGAGGCATCTCATGTGCTCTAATGTGGAAATGAAAAGACAAATACATGGGTGATTTTAAAGGTTAAGTCTGAGATTAGATGGCTCCTTCAACTTAAATTTTATACTTGTTCTAGTTTCAAGATATTGGAGGTTTTCAACAATCCCTCTTGGCCCCATTTACCCATACCTGCACCAGATAAATATTCTGCCTCTTTCTTCCCTTTCCCATTTAAAGTTCTGAAAAAGTTTCAGACATTTCCTTTTAACATTTGTTACTTCCCACTGAGTCATCCTACTGCACTATGGTTTCTGTCCTCAGGATTGCAATATTAGGGTTTTCCAAGGTCACAAACTATTTTTTTGTCACTAGGTCCAATTGTTTGTGTCAATAAATATACTGAGAAATACTTTTAATGACCTAAAATATGCATGTTTATGCAGACTGCTTGTTCACTCAAAGGACATATTTATTTGACAGTTTCCCAGGCTCTGAAGCACAACATACATGGCTCAAATCCGAGCTGTCCTTTTCCCTAACTGTGCAGTCTTAGGCAATGTCCATATTATGTCCTCAGTTATTCATGTATAAAAAGGATGTTAGCAATATTAGCAGTATTGTAAGGGTGCTGTGAGCATTAAACAACTCAATACCTTAAAAATATTTGTACATTACATTCTACCTATTTTTATTTATTTTTTTTCTATCTTTATTGGCCATTAGTATTTTTACTGTTTTTATAAACATAGATTTATATTTATTCACATTCAATGACCTTTGAAATATGCTCTTAGTAAGACTTGCAGGTTACAAAACTTTTATTTTAAATTTTTAGAATGAGACTTTTCTTTTTTAAAAAATTTTTGTAAAAAAAAATTTTTGTAGTTGCAGATGGACAGCATGCCTTTATTTTTTGTGTTTATTTTTATGTGGTGCTAAGGATCAAGCCACAGTGCCTCAGACATGCTAGACAAGCACTCTGCCACTGAGCTGCAACCCCAAAATTTATCTTTTGAATAAAAACATATAAATGCATACATCTCTGCACAAATAACTGCATGAGAAATTTTCTATGAAAATGTTATAGAGATAAAGACATTATCAAGACTTCAATTTGTATGGTCTGTTTTAGGGTAATATTATTTTATTTCTCTTCCTATGTTATTTATTTTTAACTATAATATGCCCCTATTGGTATTGCAATTACACAAAATAATACAATGGCAGGGAAATTTAAGCATTTATAGTTCTAATCACAGAAAAGATACTCATTTTCAGTATGAGGAATGTTTGTTAGGCTCAGGAAGGAAGACAAGATATTGAAGGAGAACTTACCACTGTATAACAGAACGTTTTCCCAAGATTTCAAACCACAGTGATAATTATCAATATTTTTAAATGCTGCCCTCTCCAATAAGAAACATCAAGACACCTTTTTAAAGTATGTTTTAAATGCTAAAAGACATTGGACAAAGGATATAGTTCAGTAGTTGAAGACTTACCTAGAATGCCTAAGGCCCTGGGTTCAATCCCCAGCATCACAAAAAAAGAAATTCCTTTCACACCAAAAGTCATTAAAATATATAAGAGTGAAAATTTGGGAGAAGTTATTCTCAACCCATATTCAATCAGATTTTATACTTCCAATGTATAAAATACTCTTAAAAAATACAGATTGCCCAAATACTTCAAGAGACAATAAACATAAAAACAATCCTGAAAACCACTCAGAGGCATAATAAAACATGCAATAAAAAATGAATCATATTTAGTCATACAAATTGTAAACTATAATATAAATTATAAACTCTTGATACAATGGAATATATAAATCAACATGGTTTTTGAGGATTATATGATAACTAAATATGTTAGTAGGCTAAATAAGAGAAAACATTTGGAGAACATATACCAATAAATTAAAGAGATTCTAATATGGAGGATTAAATGGTGAGAACAGAATGAGAAGCAGAGTATTTTTAACTTCTACCATAATTTTTGTTATGTTTGATACATCTTAAATAACAAAAGAAATTAACAAATAATGTGACAAAGTTATGAAGAAAAAATTTTGTAGATGAGGAAAATGTGTAAACTGGGTTACAAAATGAAGTGCAGAAAAACAGTTGTTGATGAAGTATCATGTTCATATACTCAGTGAAAATAGCACATTAAAAATCAATAATTTGGTGTGTAGGTACTGACTGAAGATTTGTTACTTTTATGAAGGTATATTTTCTAGTATTTTATATACAGGATCCTTTTTGTATAAAATGTTGAAAACCTAGTTGTGAATTGATTATAAACATGATGCTCATATATTCATTGATTTGGAAACATGTTCATGGTATATTGCTTTATGTTTAAAAGAAGCATAAAACAATTATTTGACAGTGTATCTGTGGGGGTATCTGTTTCTTGTGTCTCAAACTTCTTTGTAGTAAGTACTCATATACTATCTTATTTGGTTTTTTACTCAGTTCACATAGGGCCTGCACTTACAGTCCCAGGGAAGAAAGGTCCCAGAGTAGACATGAAGATAGTAGGATTGCCACTGGTATGTAGAAAAGTCCAGAAAGTTTTGGACTATACAAAGGAATTCAGGCATCTTCTTCACCCAACTGGTATCATGCTCCATTTTCTACAGGTCATTTTTTTTTCAATGAAAAGGCATAATTTTTATAATCAGAAGATATTTTTTCCTCAAAGCTGATGACTAAAGAAATAGTACACTGAAACTGCAACTGTCTTTGAAAAACTCATATGTGAATAAGAGGAATGAAATGTCATATACTTAGTTTCATTTCCTACTTACTCCTACATCTACATGTAATTAATTTGCTTACATTTAATTTACTTATTATTGCCTTCCAGGCACTGTCAATCCAATTCTGTATGTGCATCCCACATTACCCTTGCACAACTGGAAATGTCCACAGGGAGAAACATGGATGTTGCTGCCCAGCCCATGGTATATGACCTCAAACTCCATTCTAGGAGGCCCTAAACAGGAAATTATATGGCTGAATGGGGAGACATGGAACTGTGGGAAATTGAGGAACCTAGTGCTAATGGGCAACCTTCTCCCCATGGTACCTCACTCACAGAGAGTAAAGGATGAGGAAACCCTTGTGTGTAATCAATTATAGTCTCAGTTCTTCTCACGGATAGAGATCTACATCTTTTTTCCTTTAACCTTTTGCTAAGTCAGAGTAGTGGATTTCTGAACTGCATAATTACCTCTTTTCCCTGGGAGGGAGGTTCCTCCTATTGAATCTTCTGATGAAATGTGGAGTTTTGATTCATGCAAGACCCCCTCTCCTAGTTGGCAGCAATGACCTAGAGCCACAGAGACAGAAAATAATAAAGATTGAATTCTCAAAAACAAGCACAGAACTAGGCCCCAGTCCAAACATCTAATCATTCTTACTAATGGAATAATTTTCACAAATTTCTTACATGATGTTAGTATTCCTTCAGTTCTTCTTAGAAACTGTAAGGACATAGGCACTTTTAGGCATTGTTGGTGGTAATATCAAATGGAACAACACCTCTGGAGGGGATTTGATACTGTCTAGTAAAATTACATGGGAAAAATTATGCAGGCATTTATTCTAGAAACCAGCACTATCTCTTCTAAGATTGATACCAAAGAAACGGTATGAAAAGACAAATGGTATAACACAAAATTCTTCCTAGAGGAACAGCAGAAGACTGGAAACATCACAGTTGACCACTAAGTGGGAACTGATTGAGTAACCTAAGGTACATCAATATTCAGTGTTACTATGTAATCATAAGAAGCAGTGAAGACTCTAACGATACTGCTATGGAGCCATCTCTGGGATAGATTGTTAAGTGAAAAACAAAGGTGCAGAAAGAAGTGCTAGCTGTCACTTTCCAATGTAGGAGCCAATAGCTACAGTTGGTAATTTAAAATTGATCAAATTTAAATTGCAAACTCAGCTCTTCATTAACCTTCACCATACATCACCAGCTACTAGCTACCATATGTGATGATGCAGAACATTTTCATGTCCACAGAAATATTTACTGGACAGTGTTGGTGTATAATATGCAACATTCTAGCTATAAACAGGGGAGAGAAATAATTTACATATTGTATTTGGTTATATTTTTATAGTGGCATATTAAAATAACAACAGAGAAGTAGCCCAGGATGGAAGTGGATGATGTCTATTCTCTAAAAAATAGAATACATATTTAGTGGATTCATATACTTAAAAGGATAGAAACAATGAGCATCAAAGTATCAATGAGATACTCTAGCACTCAGACTGAATCCTCTAAAACTTCATCCTCTTTTTAAAAAGTGAGTTCCCCTTGAGAAATATCTGATTCTAAGTGTAGAGTCTGGATTGTACTAGACCAGTATGGACCAAAATATCATACCAAAGAATATGTTGAAAAGATGCAAAAGTCAAGCTGAAGAAGCTGCCACTAGACAAAGAACACCAAAAAGGTTAATGCTCACAGGGTATTAAAGTACACCAAATACAAGAACACCTATGAGTTCACAAAGACATTCTACCAAAAAGCAAAACACAAACAAAACGAACTCAATGTTTCTCTTTGAAGGGTCCTAGGGAAACTAGAAAAAAGTAGAGATACTGAAAAAGAATTAAATATACACCCTACCCTTCCTGTATGCAACTTACCATACCTCAGTATATCCAAGTAGTTGATGAGGGGAAGTTTCTTTTACATAATTCCAACTGATGAATGTAAAATAAATCAGAATTAGAACATCATCATTTTATAACATTTTATGAAATGCAGCTTTAGTTGGCTGTCTGCAGAGACTGCAATAATCATGAAGTGAAAAGCAATAGAGAAATTGTTAATGGTATTCCTCTTTCTAGGATGCATAGTCCACATGCTTCTCTGATGTTAAACTAGGGATTTTTTTTAAAAAGCAAGTGGAATAGAGGAAAGTAAGAGGGTGGGAAAGAACATGAAATGCAAGCGATAGGGGGATGATGTCTTGCCTATCCCCACCCAGTTTTTTTCCCCAGATTTATCCCACAACCCTCCCACACATAGCAGAGACACTGTAGCTCACTCATAATGGAAACATGGGCTTATCATTGCTTGCTGCTATATTTACAGGTATTCTCTCTGTAGTTATGGTATCATGTTAATGTGAGAGGTATCTCACTGACAGAATGAAGTAAAGTTAGAATGGGGAACTAACATTTTGTTGAAGGCCTTTTAGACACCATAGGTTGTTATTTTCAGGCTTTTTCTCTTCCAGTCCTCAAAGCAATGCTTTGAGATAGGCATCATGACTTCCTTTCTACAGATGTGGAGATGATAAGGCTCAGAGATCAAAGTACATTCTCAAGGAATTCTAGGGAGTTATCAAAAATAGATACTGAGGTCAACTTGAAGGTGCTTCTGCTGGTCAATTCTACAGCAATTTCAGCATCTAAATATGAAAAGAGAATAACAGAGAGTAAATTTTTGAGAAAAATGTGAATCTCTGAGTTATACTAATATATTAATAAACACATAAACAAGGGAAAAGTGAAAGCTTTGTATAAAAATTCCAAGTAATTATTGTAGAACAAATAACAGTATCAGAAGAGCAATGTTTGTCATTGTAGTAAATGATTAAGGTAAGAATCATAAATGGATGCTCAGTTTGTACCAAACCTACAGCAGTCATTGAGTCTGTGGTAACGATGCTAAACAAGGAAAGCTGGAAGAAAATAACCACCACCCTGATCTTGTTTGTAATATGTTCTAGGAACCAACTGGGGCTAATATGATGCACAGTGATTAACTTCATGCAGGTCCCCTCACAATAAGAACACCCCAAATTATCAGCAAAATACATATTCATGTATACATACAAACCTACATATATACATGTTATCTTCCCCTGCACCATTATCACTCAAATTCCCAGGAATTCATGGAGATAGATTGCTGGGGGATAAAGAAAAGAAACCACATGATTAAACACAATTAGTTTTGGTCACACATATGTAACTGAAAGCAACTAAACTCTTTTAGAAATGGATTCTTCTGGAAGTGATCTGTTGACTTAGCTCTAGGATATTTTTCTCCCTAGTTTCAATACATTCACAATAACATCAAAAGGTGACATAAGCAACTACACAGTAAGTATCCTGAGACATTAATGTCATAGATTACTTAACAATTACTGTCAAAAATTTTGCTGCTGACATCTCAGTGATAATAAAATACATGAAAATTATAATTTAAAATGTTATATATAATAGCATCAGTAAGTATGAAATAATTAGGAATATCTTCTTACTGATATATAATACCTGCAGACTGAACATTACTAAACATCACTGAGAGATAACAAATCTAAATAGAATGACATACCATATTCATAAATTTGATGACTCATTATTGTAAAGATGTCTATTCTCCTCAAACTGAAAAAAGACCAACAGACATTTTCTTTTAAAGAAATTGACTGGCTGAGCCTAAATTTCATGTGGAAATGCAAAGGATGTAGAATATGAAGGAACTGTAAAAAATAAAAACGCAAGGGGGCAAACTATCTGATTTCAACACTCCTTATAAACCTGCAGGAATTCAAAGAGTGATGCTGGCATCAACATAAAAAAAATTCAGTCAGAAGAAAGGAATAAAGAATTGAGAAATTGACATATAGTAATATTGACAATTGATTTTTGACAAAGGCACAAAGTCATGACATTCAAAAAGGATAGTCTTTTCAAGAAATTGTGCTGGGACACGTGGATATCTACATTCACAAATACAACCTGTGATGTAAGTGTCAACTCAATATAGATAACAGGTCTAACCATAAGACTTAAAGCTATACAACTTTGAGCAAAAAAAAAAAAAAATCATAGACAAGAGAAAACCCTTGTCATGCTGGACAAGGGTTAGGAAAAGAGTTCATATATGAAACACCCAAACCACAATCCATAAGTAAAAGAAATTGACAACTTCCTCAAAGTTAAAAATTTTGACTCTTCCAAATACATGGTTGAAAAAAGAAAAAAGATAAGGCCCTGGTTGGGAGAAAACATTTGAAAAATCGTATATTTGGTAAAGGACTTGCATCCAGATCATAGAAAAAATTATTATTTTGGGGGGTACCAGGGATTGAACCCAGGGATGCTTAACCACTGAGGCATATCCTCAGCCCTTTTATTTAGAGATAGGGACTCGCTAAGTTGCTTAGGACCTCGCTAAGTTGCTAAGGCTGGTTGAAGTTGTTATCCTCCTGCCTCAGCCTCTCAAGCCACTGGGACTACAGAAGTGGACCACTGTGCCTGGCCAGATTATAGGAAACTTTGAACAAACAATAAGAAAACTGACAATCCAATAAACAAATTGGGAAAGGATTTGAAAACAGACTCCACTAAAGAAGATATGCAAATGTGAAATAAACAAGTGAAAAATACTCAACATTATTAATCATTAAAAAATGTAAATAAAAGCTACAATGAGATATTAAATTTCAGGAGAATGACCAAAACTTAAACAACTGGCTATAACAACTACTGGAACATTTTTGGAGGATGAAATTCTCAAATACTGCTGGTGGCAATAAAAATGGTACAACTCCTTCAAAACAATTTTATGGTTTCTTACAAAGTAAATCTTACATTTACCATATGATCCAGTCTTTGAATACCTAAGTATAAACCCTAGGGAAATATTGCATATTTCCATGAAAAGAATCACTAATGTTCACAAAATCTTTACCTACAAGAGCCTAAAAATGGAAATAATTCAAAAGTCTATCAACAAGTAAATGGATAATAAAATTTGTGGATAGCTGGGTATGATGGTGCATACCTGTAATCCCAGGGGCTTGGGAGGCTGAGGCAGTAGAATTGCAACTTCAAAGCCAGCCTCCGCAACTTAGTGAGGCCCTAAGCAACTTAGTGAGACCCTGTCTCAAAATAAAATACAAAAAGGGCTGGGGATGTGACTCAGTGGTTAAGTTCCCCTGGGTTTAATCCCTGGTATTAAAAAAAAGTGTGGGATAGTCATATGCCAGAACACTATTCAGCAATTAAAAAAAGAATGAAGTACTGACATATAAAAAATGGATAATTAGAGTGAATGAAAGAAGCTGGACTGTGCTGAAAACAAACAACCCCATTTGTATGATTGCATTTAAATAAATTTGTAGGTCATGAAATCTAATTTATAATTTATTGAATTTCTGTGTTTGCCTGAGACCGGGGCAGTAGAGGGGTGGGGAGACTGGATACCACAGAACTAAAAATGTTAAGTCTTGGAAAATGCTAATGATGTTTAGGTCTATAGAGTTATTTTAGGGGACGTGACTGGGTATCATCATAATATAGCAAACTATAAGGTAATTATTATTTTTTGAAAATACAGAATTCTTTTTAAATTTTATCTTTATTAATATGTATTAATTGTATATGTTGATGGGGTTACCACAATATTTCACTACATACATACAGCATACATGATCATCACCACCCTCCCTTTTATCCATCCTCTTTCCCCACTTTGCAACTCTCTAGTGATCACTATTCTGCATTCAGATCAACTTTTTAAATAAATTATACACATAAGAGAAACCAAACCTGACATTCCGACATGTTTAACTACACTTGACATAATTCTGACTTAATAAATTTCATTATAGGATATATAATGGTGACCATTTTAGAATGCATACCAAAATCTCAAATTGCTAGGGAGAACATATAACCAATGGCATGTTTCAACATTCAAGAGAAAGATACACAGGGATCACTGATAATTATTTGAGCAAGTGTTACCCCTGAAGGTCCTATCAATCCCATGTGTGAGCATTCTTACTCTAATTTTACAAAGGAGAAGCTGGGTCACATAGGGTCATTCCCTGTCTTATCCTCCATTGCCCCTTTACATGGAAAGTAGGTCCAGGACACCCTGGAGCAGGACACCACACTCGTTGGGAACAGGAAGTTCCCACATCCCTCTCCCTCTTGAGACAGGGGGCATTGAGTCCCAGTTAGAATGAGGTGACTTGGGTCTGGGATCTCTTCCTCTCCCCACACCCCAGGGAAGTTCAGCTCCCATGGACAGGGTACCCACACCCTCACTGGGACCAAACACCTAGAAGTGGGACCCTTTTCTCAAACCAGATCATATCAGCCTCCATTAAAAAGTTGTCATGGTCACCATAATGTCATCAGGTTTCTATGGCTACCACTATGCACAGACCTGTCGCTCACATCTGAAAAGTCTTTGCATATCCATATGTCCTAATTCATAAGTTTGGAAGAAAAAAAAGGTGTTGCTCAGTCCAGATCCTCTCCCTTCAATAATTTTGGTAAGAGGCTGACCTTCAGAATGCTCATTCTGCTCTACTCTCAAGGGTGATTATTATAATAGGATCAAAGCTCTATTCCTCTTTATTTGTGTCCTTAGCCTCTCAGTTTTTCCTATAGACTTACTTCCCAGTACTTGGATTGTGATAGGAGTCTACTTCATGCTCTGAATGTAACCCTTTCTGCTCTGTCATTGTGGCTTATTTTAAAACTGACACAAGTTTTTTTTTTTTTTATTCCTTTCTTTTCTCCCTCTCCCTAACCATGAGGGAAGGACGATTAACCTTCCTGTTCTAGGCCCAGTTATCTGTCCTTAAGCTCATGCAACACAAGAATGAAGGAATCCAGACTTCAGGTCTGGTACCAGAAGTTCTAAGAAATGGCTACCTCTCAATGTTACAAGTGAATTATCACCCTTGACTGAACACAGTTGGAAAGTAGCCTTTGAATCACCAGTTAAAAAGCCCTCTGTTTCCCCTGAGAGAATCACAGCATTTAAGACAGGAGTTCCCTGTGCTTCTCCTTTGCTAGCAAAGCAAAAAAACTTATTTTTCTCCAAACCTTGTCCTCATTTTTGGATTAGCCTCAGGGAGAAGGATCAAGCTTGGTAACAGGATCTTTAAAAGGCCCCCAAAATATGTTCCTACTCATAGTGGGAGTTTTAACAAACTAAGCAATGTGATTGAAGAATAAGAGAAGCAATATATTGACTTGATTTCTTATAAAAGTAATATTGGAGAATATTGACTTAGATTTGCTAGTAAGTTGCCCTTCTAAATGAACCCCAGAACTGGACAGTCTCATCCAACTGAGTGCTGTTTTGGGATAGTCACGAAGTTGAAGGATTGCAATGCATAACTTTCTGCTGTCTGCTGAAGGAGTCCTGTCTGTGTGCCTAAAGAAAGTGACTTCCTTTTGAAGGGACCCTGTAGCAAGAGACAGTGTCTTCAGGATACCTTCTTTAAGAAACACTTCTCCAAAGTAAATAAATGTGCCTTGTTTGGAATGAATACTCACTAAGCCAGCTCACAAGCCTTTCTTTACGGAGTGGTTTATGTCAACAGCCTCTCAGTATCTTCATTAACGTGACTGCAGTAGAGGCTCAAACTTCCAAGGTAGTTTGAAAATCATAGATTGTGAAAATTACCCTTGGAAATCTCTTTAAGAAAAAAATTGATGAAATCTTCAGAAATTTATATAGACACATAAATCCATGCACAGACTTGACAAAATCATAATGAAGCCCACCTTCAAGAATAAGAGAATTTCTTATTTAATAATAACATATCACAAAAGAGGTAAAGTTCATCAGAAACATATTTGGATATCCATTTCTGTTAAGCAAATGCCACAAAACGACCTGAGGTTCAGACTTAGGCCTAAGGTAACCATTGTAAAAATTCACTGCTCATTGTTTACCCTTCCTCTAGATGAAGGAAGCAAATATCTCTCTCTCTGATACACCATGAGTTCAAAGTTTTAGTGACGGAAGATGCTCTCCTTTTTGGTGTTTCATCAGCTCAAAAGAGCTGTTTCACATTGTGCCTCTCTCTGAGCAGTCCCAAATCCAGTTTCCCACGATGGAAAGACAGGAATGCCTTTGAACTCGTGTGGGGATCTCAGTGACAGATCACATCAGGGAAGCAAGGCATGGTGTCTGCCTAATGATTATTCCTGACTATGTTAACATTTGTGTAGAAAATTCTGACCTGGACCCTCATCACCAGTGCAGGGTCCTCAGATGATACATTATCTGGCCCCAATGCATCAGGGTTTCAGATACCTGCTTCCTTACACAAATCCAATAATTAATAGAATTTCCTTAACATATAGTTGTTTGTTCTTTCATTCACTAATAACTGAAAGTTTTGTACTGAGCTCATAATCCATGCTATTCTACCAAGGGCATCTCATAAAGTAAAAATAAGGAGGTAAGAAGAGAAATGAATATATGACCAACTTCAAAGGTTAACCTGGGATGAAATGGCTCCTTCACTTTTACTTTTAAACTTGCTCCAGTAACAAGGAAATGAAGATTTTTTAATCTCCATTTAGCCAAAGGATCTCACCTCTACTGTGAGATCCTTTCTCTCTCTTCTTCTTCTTCAATGTTCCAGAGTATTTTATACTTTTCCATGTATTTTATTCTATTCCCTGTTAACATTCTTCACTTTCCATTGACTCCTTATTCCACTGCACTAGGGCTGCTGACACTGGGACTGCAATGAATGTGATCTCATCAAGGTCATAAACCACTTTTTGTAAGTAGAGGCAGTTATTCTGCATGGATGTACCAACATACGAGTATTAAATTCAATGTCCTTCTAAAATGTTTGTTTTTGTAGACTACATATTTCACTTAACAACAAATTTTTGAGAGGTACTCAGGCTCTGGAGTATCACGTATTGGGTACAATTTTAAGCTATCCCACTCCCTAACTGTGCAGTCTTGGGCAAAGCCATTATTATCTCTGTTCCTCATTTTTTCAACTATGCAATGGATATCAGCCACAATATCTACCTTATTAGGAGCTATCAGCATTACATGGTCAATACCTTATAAATATTTGACACAGAGTACATTTATTTCTTTTTTTTCTCCATCTTTATTTGTCATTCATAACTCCACTATCTCTATGTTACAGGCTCAGGTTTACTTATAATAAATAACCTACAAGGTATGCTGTTAGAGAACCCAGTGTGTTGGACAATGTAGACACAGAATATTTTCATCTCTGTGGGAATTCTATTGGAATCTACCAATCTAGAGTACATTGATTTTTATACTTTGAAATAGGAGAAATCTAATGTAAACACATTTGCTCGTGTTTTAGAAATTACAAGGTTAAACCACAAATTGATAAAAAGGATTACCTATAAATTGATGAATCTTCTTTTAATTAAAATTCAAAGGAATTACTAAGTCCACCATGAGATGTTGCCATATGCTACCTAGAACATCAAAATGGAAAAAGATAGAAAATACCAAGTGTTTGCAAGAATGTGGAGAAAGTGGAGTTTCACTTGTACAAAGTTGGTGGGAATACAATTTGAAACAACCTATTTGAAAAACTGCTTGGCAGGATGTACTGGGCAAAAGAAAAAATACATATACCCTATCAGAAATGTCATTCTTTATTACCTGCCCAAAAGAAATGAAAATAAGGGTCTATCCAACTTTCATTATACCATTATTCATGATACCATAAACTGGAAAACACCAAAATAGCCCTAATAGATAACTATATTGTGAACTATGAAACAAATACAGATGGTCCCTGGCTTACAATGGTTAAACTTAATGATTTTTTTTACTTTATAATGGTGCAAGAGGGCTATGCATTCAGTACAAACTGTGTTTTGAAGTTGGATCTTTTCCTGGGCTATCAAAATGCAGTATAATACTCTCTTGTGATACTGGGCAGTGGCAGTAAACTTAAGCTCCCATTTAGTCACACAATCGTGAAGCAAGGACAGAGGCCAGGCAATTAATGTAGATAGATGGGTTGGGTCTGCAAGATGGAAGCTAACTCAAAGGGAAGGGAATGTTAATACCTTCAGGACACGATCCCCCCCACACACTTGAGGTCAAAGTCACCTGCCTCTGGGGGATTGAAATATTAATACCTTCAAGATATATCCCCCTCCCCTCACATGCAGTTAGAGTCACCTGCCTCTAGAGGGACTGTTCATCCCAGCAAGGAATTGTTAATGAGTATCCCCTGGGCCGCTCCCTTTCTGCTTTTCTGGGCAGACAATGGAAAATAGGAAGAGGTACCCCTGGATTGCCCCCTTTCCCACCTTTTTGCCTCATAGGTGGGATAGAAGGGAGCATGAGAAGAAACCTGGAAACTATAAAAATACAAGATTCACCCCTTCCCGCAGATACCAGCTCTGGATCCCCTTCTTCCTCCCAGGAGAAGTCTGTCTCTGCTCTAGTCTTTAAATAAAACTTGCTTTCTACACTTGCCTCAGTGTTTCTCAGGTGTTCAATCTTCACATCTGGGGAAACTGAACTGGGCCCTGATTCTCATCACTGGTATCAATCACAAGGGTAAACACCTGATTCTCTACAATGTACTGTGTTGGTAAGCTATGTTCCATAGATTGGGTATGTTAAATCCATTTTCAACTTATGATATTTTCAACAACGAAAATTAAGAGTACATATAATACCTTATGACAATGAGGATAATCAATCTACAATGAAAGAAAACAATAAATGTTAATCTCACACACATTATGCTGATTGAAAAAAAGCCAGACACAAAAGACTACATGCAGTGTGATTTCAGGAATTTTTCTTCTAATTTCCCAGTGAAGTTTGGGGCAGGATAAGAATATTATCAACCCATTTCCTTTTCTTCTAAGCTACTCATCGTCTGCCCATGTTAACTATAGGTTTACATCAGAGAAGTGAAGCAAGTTTTCTCTGAGCCTTTGAAAAGTGATCAACTACATATAAGATCAAAGGTAATACTATACCTGACAGACAGGCAACTAGATGTTAGTGATTCAGGCAAGAACACTAAGGGGATGCTATCTGGACAAAATCCCACAGCAGTCACTGGGTCATGTGGTAACTATGTTGGACAAGGAAAGGTGAGAAAAAACATCGCTGATTTATTTCATATAATGTGGTAGAACCTGAAAGGGAATGGCATGACCTTAGTATTTTCCATCTAGTATTTCATACTATTTACTCCTTGCAAAATCAGCAATTTTATATATAAGTACACACAGGTACACACACACACACACACACACACACACACACACACATACACACACACTTTCCCTCTTTCTCTTACCATTAAAGAAACCAGAATTCATTGAGGTAGGTATGCTAGGCATGGGTAAAGAAGAAAAATACCATTATTCAACAGATTCACCACAAATACAAAGATGGAAAAACCACAACTATTCTTTTAGAGATTTGTTTTTCTGTAGATGACTTGCAAAATTTTCTCTAGGACACTTTTTGTCCTCTCCTTGAGTTGGAAGACTCAGTTTTGTAAACTTGTATATTTCTCCCCAAACAATCAACACTTACATGTATTTCCAATCAAATTCTAGCAGTTTTTTTTCCAGAAACTGGCAAGGTAACACTAAAATTGATGTGGAAATTCAGAAACTGGCAAGGTAATACTAAAATTCATGTGTAAATCCAGAAGATATAGACTATGAAAAAACACCTTCAAAAAAGGAAGAACTGTTTTCAAGAATAATTATAAACCTATGGTAATCAAAAGACAGTGAGCTTCTTGCAACAGGATAAGACATTAGATTAGCAGAACAGAATATGGAATCCAGAAAAGGATTCATGCACATATGGACAACTGACTTTCAACAAAGGTACGAAGGTGGAGAAAGCACCATCTTTTCAACAAATGTTACTGGGATAGATGAATATACATACACTCAAATGTAAACTGTAATTCATATATCATCTCACATATAAAAAATAACTAAAAAATACCAAACACCCAATATAAGCTATAAATGTTCCAGAAAAGAACTTGAGCCTCTCTCTCTCACTTGGTTCACTCTGTGTACCTTAGAGAGTACTACTTTCACCTTCACCTTCAATAAATCTGTACTTTGTTACTCTGCATGTCTGGGTCAAGAAAAAAAAAGTTACAGAAAGAAAAACATAAGGGAAATCCTTTTGACTTTGAATCAGGTGAAGACTTTTAGATGGGACAAGAAAACCACTATCAATAAGTGAACAAATTCACAAATAAGACTTCCTGAATGTTAAAAATAACTGTTACTTCAAAATCAGTGTTAATAAGATAAAACACAAACCACTTAATAGAAGCAAATATTTGAAAATCATATATCTGATAAAGGACTTGCATACAAAAATAGAGAAAATCCCTCATAAGCCAATAAGAAGAAAACAGAGACACTGCAGTAGCAGTAGCTAAATTGAAATAAAAAAGATCTGAAGTGACACTTGACCAAAGAAGATATAGAAATGGTGAATATGGACATCATTATTAGCCATTAGGGGCATGTAAAGTAAAATGACATCAGACATAACTTTCCTATCCTTGTGATATGAACACATGACCAAGGTAACTCCAGATCATGTACAACTACAAGAATAGAATCCTAATCAGAATTAAGTTATACCCCATGTACATATGATATGCCAAAATACACCCTACTGTCATATGTACCTAAAGAACAAATTAAAAAAACTACTTTGATATACCATTATATTCTGTGAAAATGATCAAAATTATAGAATAATCATGTCAAGTGTTGGCAAGGTAGAAACCTCTCTGTGAGTTGCACCACAGTTTTCAAGCACTTGGCAGCAAGATATAGGTACAACGGCTTGATTGTGAGGCTTGGTGTAGGGTTGGCAGGGTCCATGACAGAAGCCAATACCCTAGTCAGGTTCCCAAGGTCCATGTGCTTAGAGGTGGATGAGAAGATGGTATAGGTGCTCTGCAGACATGTCTGTTGGTCTATGTGGCTTCAGAATTGTCCGAAGGTGAAGAAACCTATCTGTGAGATGTGCCATCGTGCTCTGGCACCTGGCATCCAAACAAGGGAGCTCCAGTGGCAGCTGAAGACTTCCTGACTGCCATAATAATTTCTTTTTTAAAAGTCCAGGGGTGCCAGTCACAGGGGCCTCCCACAATGTAGTAAGTTTTACCACTAGGGATTCCACTAAGGTCTCACACTGAATATAAGAGGTATACGTGTTTTATAAGAGTATCAAAATAAATGAGGCATGAGGCAAAAATAGATAAACTGCATAGAGAAACAGATTAATCCACTATTATAGTTGGATGTTTCATCACCCCTCTCTCAAAAATGGAAAGATCCAGCAGACTGAAAATCAATAAGGATATAGGTAAACAACAGTACCATCAATCAATTGTATATAATTGATTTTTATAGATTATTTCATTCAACAACAGAATATATATTCTTCTCAAGCTCACATGGAACATTCATGAAATTACACCATATTTTGAGCAAAAAAAACAACAAATTTAGATAGTGGTAATGTTTGTACGACATTATTAAATACTAAAAACCACTTAGTTGTACACTAAAAAGAAGAATTTAAGCCAGGTGTGGTGGCACACACCTGTAACCCTGGTAGCGCAGGAGGCTGAGGCAGGAGGATTGCAAGTTTAAAGCCATCCTCAGCAATTTAGTGAAGCCCTGAGCAACTCTCGAGACGCTGTCTCTAAATATAATATGAATAAGGGCTGAGCATATGACTCAGTGGTTAAGTGCTCCTGGGTTCAATCCCTGGTACCAAAAATGATGGCTACAGGTTCTAAAAGGAAATGGGTGTTCATATTTATTGATAGAGGCATGTTTTCATTTGAAAGTCAATAGTGACCATGAGGAGGGATACCTATACCATCAGTACCCCCAGGTAGATGAAAGGCAGGGAAAATCTAGTAATAGCAGATCTTTGACCTATGTCTTAGAGACAGTTCTTTATCAGATATATGATTTTTATGTCTAGAATGGGATTTTCACATAGTTAGCTACAAACATTAGTGGCTTGTAAAATAATTTGGCAGGGCATTTTTAAAGGGAACTAAAGAAAAGATTAAGACAAATGGAATTAAATATACAGTGGGTTTCAGGACATAAGGCATTATTTACTGGTTCTAGTTATAAACAATTATGTTTATAGTAAATCAACTGTTAAAAAATCTAAAAAACACTGGTCTACAATAGCTAGTGAAAGTTTCTGATGAAAACTATTAATATTACATAGGTTTAAAATAATCCGTTTACTACATTCACCAATAAGTAGGACAAAAATTATATGTACTTAATCCACATATGTAATAAATTACATCTAAGGATATGTTACATGAATATTTATAAAATTACTGAAGTTGAAAATATTTATGTGATTATTATTTTCTTAACAACTTCCCTATTCTTGGACTTAGATGTGTAGGCACAAAACAGTAAGGGTAGGAACCAACTCATTTTCATGCATTGATTTCTATCATCATCAAAATCCAATAGCTGATTCATAACTGGCAAAATTACTCGTATTTTTATCGCACCTTGGTTTAGTCAGTGCAAGTTGCTTTCATGAATTAAGTGGCTTAAATAAGTTTTTTTCCTTATAGTTATGAAGGCTGAGAAATCCAAGATCCAGAGACCCATATATTCCCTATCTGGTTAGACCCCCTTTCCTGGTTTTGCAGATAGCCCCTTTCTTACTGTGTGTTCACACAGTGGAGACAAAACCAGAGAGATCTCTCATCTATTCTTGCCAGGGCATGAATCCCATTTAGGTGTTCTACCCTCATGATCTCATCTAAACCTAATTACCTTCCAAAGGCCACATTTCCTAACACTACCACATTAGGATTAGGGAATCAACATGTGAATTTAGGGAGACATAAACATTCAATCCATAGCATATATTTTTAGGAGAGTTTTACCACTCCAATTTGTTATATTCATTGTTAAGTATTTTCTATAATCCTAAATCTCAACATAATTCTGCGGGTATTTCTTTTTTGGTGTATTTATAATAGAATATTTTGATGATCCATAAAAGAATTGGCAATCCCCAGGTTTCTCAAGCATAAGTCTTTCTCTAGTGGACAGTATACATCAAATATTCATGTTCATGTTCCCCAAGTGTCCACAAATAATGCTTATGTTGCTTCATAGGTTCATTTCTAATAAAATATAATTTTTAAAACTATAAAGAGGTTAAAATTATCAAGCCATACTAATTCCCTCCAAAAAATGAAACTATATGATTTCATTTACATGGAATAATAGGAAATCAAAACTGATTCAATAAAAGATCAGTACTTGCCTTGGGACAGGGCATGGCTGGGGAGAGGGCTGTCAAGTATACAGAAACTAGATTATAATGTCCTGGGAACATAATCATAATAATATTTTAGAATTTTGGTTATAAAGGATTTTGTTGGGTATAGTTAGAAGGGGGGACTTCATCAAAATAGAGGAAAGATCATTAGAGTAGACAAAGGGGATTGAGGAGGAGAGAGAAGGGACAAGAAAAGCAAAGAACAGTGGAATGAATCTGACCAAACTTTCATAAGTACATGCATGGATGTGGCACAATGTATCCTGGCACTGGGTGTATCCATGGGACAGCAATGTTTTAAAAAAGTAAACTGTAAATTGACTGAAGATGGATTGGTGGAGTGGAAGGAGAGGAGCAGGGGATAGGAGGAAAGTGCTGGGGACTGATTTGGAGCAGGTTGTATTTCATGCTTTTGTGATCATGTCTGTGTATTCTGGTGTTGTCTACAATTAAAAAGAATAAATAAAAATAGTGACAATACATAGATAATTATACTTTTTAACAATTATAAATTTTTGTAATTAATATATTTAATTAATACCTGGTGTGTTCCTAGCTTTCAAAAAATGTCAGTATAGAAAGGATAAAACTGTGGTTACTGGGGAAAAATTCATTTACAATCTCAGAATGCTAAGAAGTTCTTCCCTATAACTATATATTTCAACACCTGAGAGATATGGCAATCACTGATTATTGTTTATGCAGTCAGAAAAATATATGTACATTTGCCACAAGCACATGTTAAAATCAGGTTTCTTCTCCAAGCTGGATAATTGCTTTAAGACAAAGAGGACAGGTCTACGATGGCTCTCAAGGTCTATTACAAAACATGTAACTGTTGGTGTAAGGAAATTCCACCTGCTAAAACTATTCTCCAATGATGAGTTCAAAATTACTTCTCTACTATCGGGCTATTTTGTGAAGCTCTCTGACATGTTTTCGCCATTTGATATGACCTCAGTCATCCACATCAAGAGATTCTCAGGGACAAAGAATCCAGCAATCATGATGCTTTATTGGAGTCTATGTGCCTGCAGTAGACGAGGCACTGATCTGAAACCAGTGACAGTAATACAATCGGGTAGTGATCATGACGAAAACAACAAAAAAGGTACAATGGGTTTCTAACCGGGGCCTTTTTTCTTCTCCTTGCCTCAGCTGTCCCCTAAAAACATATTTGAAAAGGAATAGTAAATATCCTGAATTCATACAGGTATTTATGGTTCCACAATAACCACTGGGTTATGGGTTTGCATGTATTTTTATCACTGAAGGTTCCCGCAACCCTAAGGGTGAGCATTCTTATCCTTTTTTTTTTTTTAATTGGGGATCGAACCCAGGAGCACTTTATCACTGAACTATATCCCCAGCCCTTTTAATTTTTTTTTTTTTTTAATTTTGAGGCAGGGTCTTGCTAACTTGCCGAGGTTGGCCTCCAACTTTAGATTCTACTGCCTCAGACTCCCATTTACTAGATTACAGACGCGTGCTACAGCGCCTGGCTCTTACCCATTTTACAGAGGAGCGCTGGCTCACAGAGAGCGGTACCCTGTGTTATTCTCCTGCACCCCGCCTTCACACGGAAAGCCGATCCAGGACACCCTGGAGCAGGACATATCGCTGCCTGGGGTCAGGAGGGTCCCGCATCTCTCTCCCTCTCCAGTCAGCGGGGCACCGAGTCCCAGAGCAGGAACGAGGCGACTTGGGTCTGGGATCCCTTCATCTCCCCACACCCCAGGAGGGCTCAGCCCCCACCGCGAGGCACCCACACCCTCTGCAGAGTCCAGACACCTAGAAGTGAGGCCCTGCTCTCCAACCAGAGCAAGTCGGTCTCCTTTAGAATGTCGTCACTGTCGCCCTAATGACATCAGGTTTCTGTGGTAACCGTGATGCACTGACTGTTCCTATACTCCGGAAGTGACTTCCACGCAGTCTTCCCTTCTGTCTGCCTTGCCTTTCCCTTAAAGCAAAACACCTTCACTCTTCAGACCACCTGAGAAAGCACACTAATTAGAGAACCTAGGCGGGTATGCAGGCAATTTGGAACGCTTTGCCCATGTCGTTGGAACAAAGCATATGTCTGTTACCAGGAATTTTATTTGCCTTAAAAATGACCTTGGAGGAGTATTTTCAGTAAACAAAGACCAAGGGAGGTATTCCAGGGCTCTAAGAGATGAACTAGCCTTCTGAGGGGAACATGCAGAACTCATGCACTGTGCTATACAGTTAGCCATCTGTAAGAAACTAAAACTGTCCATAATCCATGACTAAATGATCTAAGAACACCAAAAAATGTCATTTGAGGAATCTCTAAGTCACTTTAGGAAGGGAGACCTACAATAGTACAGCCATTTAGTAGGCAGAAACTTAGTTCAACCATATAATACTTTATCCTGGGGAATTCTTATGTTCCATTTCTGATATTTTCTTCTATGGGGTGGACCATTCATAAAAAACACATCTAGCCTCTCTACTCACTCACTCCTGATCTATGGAGGAATGACTTACATGATTGGTGCATCTGGAAAACAATGCAGAGCCCAGGTCATTTCCCTTCAACCCTCTTGGTAGCAAGCTTCTGTCCAGGAGCACTTTTCTTCTCTGCCCTAAGGCTTAGGTCTTACAATAGCTCCACAATTCTACCCCTATTTCTGTTCTCCCTGGCTTCCCAATTATTCTTATGTTCTTCCTCCAAAATTCTTGCATCTTCAAAGGGCCCCCAAAGAGCCCACTGCTCCAAATTTGAGTTCTAAACTAGTGATTTTTAGCAGAACCAAATGCTGTATCCTTCATATTAGTGGCTGGAATTAATCTTCTCCACAACCCTGCTATTAAGATATTAATAGCCTCTCTCTATTTGATGTGACTTCAAAGCATGTGCTCTTAAATACAGAGCTAGTTGGCAAAGAAGTTATTCACCAAGCATTCTGCCAGAGCCAGGGTCAGAAACTGCCAGCCTAAACACCTTGAGTTGCTTATAGAATATCTGTACCAAACATATCAGGACTCATAGACTTGAAATGGTCCATCTTTTTTCTTCCTGTAGTTATTATTCCTTCAGGAAACCAGGTTTAATGTCCCTTCCCCTGCATCAGAGGAAGTAATTGGCAGGGCTGGAAGCAGAGGCAATCTGAAGCCAAAGTTTCCTCCATTCTTTATGAAAACTTTAACTTATAGAAAATAATGGGTCACTTGTACAAGATAGGGAAGGAAAGGCCTCTGTGGACATAGAGAGTTGAAAAAAATTCCTGAGGGATTTTTTCCCTTTAGGGTGTGGTAGAAAGTGTACAGGTAACTCTAGGAGTAGGGACCTCAGAATTTCCCCATATCAATGCTTGGGGTGGCTTCTGAAAAGACCATAAAGCACATAAGGTAAGTATCCAGTTATGAGGAAGATTTTTATGTTGGGATTGAGGGATAGATGCCTCTGTATTAACTATTTTTTAAAAAAAAAATATTTCTTGTACGCTTGAGGGTCTGGCATTTGGGGCCTTTCTGACTTGGAAGGGACTTCCCTTCCCAGGGTAGCTAATTCCTAGATCTAGCAAGCAACTCACCTGTCATATTCAAACTAACCAATTCAGAGCTCCCATACATACATAGTCATACCTCCTCTACTGGACTTTTTTATTCCAGGTCAATAATTCTGTGCTATAATCATACCAGGGATTGATGCCAGACAATTCAGGCAGCTCCTATGCTCCAGAGTCTGACGCAATTCTTCAGGGTACTGAATATTAAGATACCTTGTCGTGTCTGTCACTTTGCATAAGAATCACAGTAAAGACCCTTGTCATGTTTTCTTTCCACTTCCTCTGCCTCTTAACCTTATCTGCTTCTTCTCTGTGTGGACTTGCAGGGCATGAGGAGCTGCATACTCCTCCTAGGAATGATGAGTAAACAACTATCTTCTCAGTGGCAAACGTTCCCTGGTGTTTTGACCTCACTATACCTGAATAATAGTAAAAACCTACATTGTAAAACAGTGCTTTAGACACAGGGAGCTTGAAGGCTCTGAGCCAGCTAGGGAAGTGTTCAGCTGTGCCAAGTGATGTGGATAGATGAATGATGTCAGAGGCTCCTCTGCTACAACAAGACAATAAAATGCCCACAAGTGAGACTGCTTCCCCAAAGAGCATGAAAACTTAACACTGTTAATATGCACTGTCTAAATGAGTTCTACAATCTTTTTATTAGTGTATGTCCCAAACAAGTATGAGAAGAGAGTACCTGTTTCTTTCACACCTGAACAAATAATGAATTTCATGATTTTTTCATATTTAGTAATCTGATATCCTATTGTTAGAATGCCAAACTATTTTTCATGTTCCCTATCATGTTTTCCAATAAATTGCATAGTTCACATTTATACCTCAGAATATGTCTTGGAATAATTCTTGAGTTTGAAAAAATACCCTGATGACTGAGTATGGGTTTATGCTACATCCCACTTACATGGAAAATATTGGGGAGAGCTCCATACAGCAGTAGTGGTGGACATATTCATATAACCCGTTTACAAAGATATTTGGCAACATCTATGAGAGAAGAAGATGAGGTCCCATCAGCTACTATACCATTAAGTTTGGCCTACAGATAATCTTGGAGCACTTGTGCAAGAATGGTCATGTCAGAATAGCTAGTTGTACCAAATCACCTTATTAGATTTCAGGGGCTTCATTTTCAGATACTGAAAAGTTGCAAAAGGGCAATTATTCTATGATATCACTCATGTATTTGCATTATTTTCTCATAACCCTGTCAGGAAGGCACTATTATTCACAATTTTAAGATGACAAAATGAAACTCACTGGTGAAAAATCAATCTTTGAAGTCATCTATTAAGTAGCAAGAATGGAATTCTAATTCTTATCCTTTCCAAAGGACACCCAACAGTCTGTTATCAATGATTAACTGCTAGAAATTTAAAAATATATTTTTACACATTTATAGTCTTTTGTTCACATGGATACTTACTCAACAACTCCTGTCACTGAAAAAGCTGACAATGCAGAGGAAATCCCAGTGCAGTGTCCTGTAGATGGCAGAGCATCTGGTATCAGGGTCTAAGGTTTCCTACTTCCTCTTTATATGCACTGTCTCTTCATTGTGGCCTTAGTAGCATTCTGCTTTTCTGATATCAAACTAGAAGATCAGATAAAGGGACATAAAATTAAACAGAATTAAATAAATTGTTGATGATCTTCTTCCCTCTCCCCAAATCCTTCAGCAAGGTCCTCCTGAAGCATACAAATGAGTCCCAATATTTCATTTACAATGTGACTATGTACTGTTTCTTACTGCTATATTTCCAAATTGTCTCTATAGTAGTTGTGCTGTTTGGTTTATGCTGTCATCAATTTTCAAGAAGGGAGTAGAAAGTTGGTCCAGGATGAACATTTATTAGCATCCTAGTATGTGCTATCTATGCTGCATAGAACTTTACATTTTACCCCTCATGGAGCAGTTTTGTAAGGAAGGTATTGTGAGTTACCTTTTGTACATAATCAATAGGAGAAAAAAGCTAAGAATGTTTCAGTATCACACAAGCAAGGGGAAGAAGTGGGGTTTCAGTTTTTGTATCCATGGCAATGTTCCAAGTATCTTAACAGGGGAAGTGTTGCCTCTGAGGGGTTAAAAATAGTTCTCGAAGGCAGAGAGTTAATACACATTATAATGGTTTGTGTACATAAACAGCCTTACATTTGTGGTATTAAAAATTCATGTTCCAGAGAAGAATGGCTTGATAAGAAGAAAACTCAATATCTAAAATCCTCTTTTGATGTATGATAATGAAAGAAGTTAAGAAACACTGCATATACTCTGTAACTTCTTGTGTGGATGATGAGCCACCAAGGAAGGTTTAGGGACTTTCATTTTGTTGTCCCCACACTCACTCAAAAACCTCTCTTCATGATGAAGATGGTGGAAGCAAAATCTTGCTCCAGGACTAAATTTTCTTTATAACTTATTTGTGTTAGTCTTCTTTTCATCAGTGTGACCAAAATACCTGTCAAAAACAACTTTGAGAAGAAAAAGTTTATTTGGGGTTCATGGTTTCAGAGATCCAGTCTATGGATGGCTGACTCCATTGTTCTGGGCCCAAGATGAGGCAGAACATCATTGCAGAAGGGCGAACCTGCTTAGCTTAAGGCAGCCAAGAAGCAGAGAACAAAAAAGGAGCCAGGGGACAAGATATAATCCCCAAGGGTATTCCACCAATAACCCACCTCCTCCAGCCATGCTCCACCCGCCTACAGGTATCACCCAGTAATCAATTCAAATTCTTAATCATCAAATGGATTAATCCACTGATTAGGTTATAGCTCTCATAATCCAATCCTTTAACCTCCTGCATTAACACAGGAGCTTCTCAGCTCATATTCAAACCATAATAGGCACCATGTGAACTGATTAGCTTTTAAGGTTGTAAACAAATAGGGGCTGTTGGAAAACCAGGTGATTCTTCTGGGGATAGAATATTAGTGCTTTTAAAAGCAATATAACCAATTAGTACTCTAATTTGCTTCTCCTTTAACTTTAACTTTTACTTAAGTAACCTATTACTAAATCCACAGTTTACATCAGATTATAGGAAGTTAGGAAAGCTTAAGTAAATCAGTGAAACTGTGTTGTTAATATCTGCTCAGTGGTGGACTGGAATTTCACTAAACATTTGTGTCCTAATTGTGCTGCCAGGAATCTGAGTATTCTAATCTCCTTGGAAACTCACATTCTGGGGTGCATGAAAGAAACCAGGAATTTCTATTGTGATGTATTCATTCAATAAAATAATACGAACTGTAAAATAAGTATACATGAATTCATGTATACTTACATGTATAAATGTAGTTATAAATAAAATTTTAATTAAGAGGTAAAAGGAGACAAATTATCCTTATCAAATAATTTCAAATATCATATGTAGTTACCTACCCTCCATTAGGTGAAGCTTAATTCTGTCCTTTATTCCCAGAGGGCATGGTCACTTAGTGACTCGCATCAAAGAACACATAGGTGAATAGAAAATAGTTACTGTACACTGGAGAAATATGCCAAACACTGCCTTAAAAGTTAGTATCACCAGTGGTGACTTCATGTAGCCATCATGTAAATCTAGATGTGATATGAGAACAAGGGCACTTCAAATCTGTGATATTCTTTTCCAAAACCAATAATCATAGTCTAATCACAGGAAAAATGACAGCCTAAACATGTTCTTTCCATGACTTTAAGGGCAATAAAAGTTATCTGGAAGTCCCTCAAATGGATAAACAGAGAATTACCCTATAACCCAGCAAATTCATGCCTAGGTACATACCCAAGGTTAAAACATATGGCTAAATAAAAAATTGTATTCAAATTATGTAGGAACATTCTTAATAATAGTCAAAAGGTAGCACCAATCTGGAAAGCCATATGGAGATTCCTCAAAAAACTAGGAATGGAACCACCATAAGATCCAGGTATCCTACTCCTTGGTATTTAGTAAAATATCTAAAATTGGCATACTACAGCAACACAACCATATCAATGTTTATAGCAGCACAATCCACAATAACTAAATTATGGGGCCAACCTAGGTGTCCATCAATAGATAAATGGATTAAGAATATATATATATATATATATATATATATATATATATATACACAGTAGAGTTCTACTAAGTCATTAAAAAGAATGACATTATGATATTTGCCAGTAAAATGGATGGAAATGGAGAATATCATGCTAAGTGAAATTAGCCAAACCCAGAAACTCAAAGGTCAAACATTTTCTATCATAGGCAAAAGCTAGAGTAAAATAACAGAAAGGGAGGGAAGGATATGATTACATAAAGAACCAACCAAACCCAAATTAATAGATGAGTGAAAGGAAGTCTAGTGGAGTAGAGGAAGGAGAGTGGGAGAGGAGAGGGAGGACAGGAGAGAAAAGGGAGGATCATGAACTGAATTCAATTTCCATGCATGTATGAGTTTTTTGAGATGAACCCAACTAATACGTGTAACCATGAAGCTCTAATAATAAAAGAGAAACAATAAAAACAAGCATAATTAATGTGTTAGATTACATATGCTCATTTGAATTATTAAAATTAGTTATAGTCTTGTTATTAAAGTGATTGTGTCTTTTTTTTAAAAAAGTAAGCAACAACCCATACTACTGGATAAATAGACTGTAGCATAATATTCAGCAATAAAAAGAAATGAAGTACAACTTTGATAAGCCTTGAAAATATTCTAAGAAGTGAAAAACAACCAGATACAAAAGACAAAATATTTGTATGATTCCATTTATATGAAATGTCCAGAGTATGCAAATCTAGAGATGGAAATCATATCTGTTGTTCTTCAGACGGGGTCAAGTAAGGGATTTAACTGCATTTGAACACAATGGAACTTTTTGTGGTGATGAAAAACCTAAAACTTGATTATAGTGAGGGTTGCACAATTTTCTACATTTTTTAAATCATCAAACTATACCCCTACAATTTATGAATTGTATTATCTGTAAATTACATTGCAAGAAAAGTGATTAAAAATGTGGTATTGGTCTGGTCTTTTGTTATGCCACAGTACAGAGCCACCTTTTTCTTTCAGTGCTGGGGATCAATAATCCGACTTTTCCAAAGGTCTTGATTCACATATTTAATATAAACACAATCATATATGAAACTGTGGCTACATTCCAACCCTGCTGACACTATGTCCTTTGTTCCTCCAACCAATGACTGTCCTTCCCCACACATGCTACCTCAGGTGACACTTGTTCACAAAATTCAATGACATTCAACTGCTTCCATATCTGCCAAATAGCTCAATAATGCGTCTATAACAGACTCCAGGACCCACCCTCTTTGACATGATATCAGTATGACTAGTCTTCACTCTTCTCCAGATTTCTTCAAGGGACTCTACCCAGGGAGTCCCAATGGCACTAGCTTTATGAGTATCAGTCCTTACTAAAGGGCTTTAGTAAGGTGCATAGCTTTCGGGCCACCAGTATCCCTTATAGAGTTTATCTTTAGAATGTAGTAAAGATGTTGATAAGGATCTGGCTATTAGGATTGCAATCCTGAGAATTCTCTTCCTTCATTTCTGGGCCTAAATTTGAGAAGGGAAAACCAACAGGACACAAACCTGTGAAGAGGCAGAAGGAAGCATAGGAAATGTGTTGGCAGCACTACTACATCAACCAGTTTCTGTTAACACAGTACTAGAATTTTCAAAAGACAGTTTTCTGGGCTCAAAGAAGACCTATTCTGCTCAGTAAGGCAAACAGAATTCTGCTCTGAACCGTGCCCTTTAATAGTATACAGACTCTGAGAAGATGCCACTCCACAACATAGACAACAGGGAATATCACAACTCTCTAAATAACATGGGACTGTGAAAACTGATTATGTCACATCCATAGAATGGAATTCCAGAAGGCAGAGAAATAAGTTATAACATCACTGAAAACAGTGAGAGAGATGATTTCTTGTATATTAGGTTAATAATTTACATTATTTATAATATGTGGAGAAATAGACATTTTCATATTTACGTTAGGAATATAAATTAGTGGTTGGATTAATTAAATTAATATAAAATTTTATATTTCAAAGGGTTTTGAAATAACACTTTTAGGAATTTATTATGAAGAAAAGCTTATAAACATATCTGTGTATATATAGCAGTGTCTTAAGTACACTATCGTTTATAACAGAAAATCAATAAGAGAAGTAGATTTTCATCACTAGGATACTCATGAAATAAATTTGGGGGCATCCACACAATAAAACATTTGGGCCATGAGAAATAAACAATGCAACTGAAATCTTGGTATAATTTTAAATGTTGCCATACAATGCTTTTATAGGGAAAGATGTTCATAATAAGGGTAAATGCAGGTTGCAAAGATCATAAATGGCCTAATGCTATTTTTGCTTATATTTGTTTCTAGCTACTTATTTAGAGGTCTGAATGCAAAATAATTAAAATGACCTTTTGTTTCTCTCCATACATAGCTTTATCTTTAACATAGTAAGTCTTACCTTCCTGTTACAGAGCCTTAGTATCTGTGTATGCCTTTTTTATACCCAGAATTTCAGAAAACCCTATAGAGTTGGGTTAGCCCATAGCCCCTCCGTCTCACCTTCCTGTTCAGCCCCATTCAAGCTGCAGTTCAAGATTCTGTCACAGGGTAGCACCAACGTACCTCCACCATCAACTTTCTCTAGAAAGAAGTGAATGCAAAGATAAAAATTTCAGTGACGTCTCTAAAATCCTAGCTAATAGAACTACGTAGAAGCATGAGAATTGATACCGCTGTTCACCGGTGATGAGTTCTTCCTCAAATGTTGAAGTTTGAACATTAGAGAAGCACGCCAAGGCAAGCATATTAAGCAGGTTTTATTTAAAGGTAATACAGACTTCTCCCAGGAGGGAGAAGGGGGCTATGGCTGATGTTCTAGAATCCCAAGAAGTGAGCACACCCTACATCTTTTATAGGTTAGGGTCTCTTTTGTTCTCCTGTTGTCTCCCCGCTTAGCTCTCTCCTTCCTGCCTGTCTGACTAGTCCCAGGAGCTGCTGGTGACATAGCAAAAAAGGTGAACAGCAGATGGCAGGGAGGATGGCAGGGAGGATTCAGGCAGGTAGGGACCCAGGGGGCATTAATTAGCAACTCTCTGCTTGTAGTCCTCAATAAGGACAGGTAGATTTGGTAATCAATGGGCTCCAAAGGTCTTTGACATTCCATTCTCCCAGGGGCAGTCTCCAACTTCCAGATGCAGATGGCTTTCATGGCCTCCATTTCCTGCATTTGACCAGATCCAAATTTCTACACTAACTGCCTGTCCCCAATTCTAGTTTCAGAATGATTCTAATTTTATCTTACAACTTATTTGTGCAAAGGAATGCAAAAAAACCCACATATATTGCAGGGCATACATATGATGAAATACCAGGTAGTTGGAACCCACCTTGGCTATAGCAGGTGGGCATGCATAGAGCAGCACAGGGAAGGCAGGAAATGACTGAGAAAGGATGCTAGCACTGTTGCGGGGTCCAGCCAGCTGTGACTGATGGGGGTAGGTGAGGGTTTAGAAAGCCTGTGCAGAGGTGGGGTAATGGAGGGGGAATGCCACAGTCTCTGAGAGGTACCCCTCTACAGTGTGGACACTTCAAACTAAATTGAGGAGGAAGGAGGTAAATCCATGAATAAAATGTAGATTTGCAGCCAGGTGCAGTGATACATGCCTGTAATTGCAGATTCTGGAGGCTGAGGCAGGAGGATTGGAAGTTTGAGGTCAGCCTAGACAACTTAGTGAGATCATGTCTCTAAATTAAAATGGGGTGGGGGCAGGGATGTAGCTCAGTAGTAGTTTACCCCTGGGTTCAATACCCAGTACCAAGAAAAAGAAAAGAATAAAAAAGATTTGTAGTCAAGACAAAATAGAACTGTTTTAATACATGTGTGAATTTTACAGAGGAGACACAATTTAACCCACTGCAGTGAAGCAACCAAGTTACAAAACTAAGATCAGATATGTTTTGTATATATGCATAAATATAGAAATCCCTGTATAAGAAAACTTCTGGAAGACTATAATGCAGATAAAAACATTAGAATGCCTTATTGCTATGTGATGTTTTGGTTTTGCTATTTTCTCTTCTATGCTATCTATTTTGTTATCTATAATAAATACTTATCGCAGTTACAATTATACAAAATATCACAATGGTTGGGAAAAAATCATTCTCTGCCCCAACCATAGGAAAGCTACTCACTGTAGAATGGGCACATCCCCAAGGCACAGAAAAACTGGTAAGATGCTGTGAAGCACTTATCCACAGTATTACTAGACATATTTCCTTTAAATTCAAAACAACATACATTACTATCAGTATTTTCAATTTCTGACAAGTTAACAGAAAAAAATATGGAACCTTAATTTGTTCTATTGTGTTGTGGCCTGTTTAACAGTGAAGCTGATCTTTTCATATGAGAGGCAATAGTAGATACTGATCAGATGTGTATAACTGGGAGCATCATAGCCTGTATTCAAATCCAGCCCACCGTTTTCTAGCCCTGCCCTTGCTGTGCCTCAATTCCCTGATGTCTAAAGTTGGGCTAATAGCTCCTCCTCACAGGTTGTGGTGGGGATTGAATTTGAAGGTGTAGGTTATCACTTAAAAGAGTGTTGGGTACTGAGTAAGTCAGCAATAAACATTTTTGTTTTTATTACTCTCATACTAAATTGGCCATCAATGTTTCTGTCATCTCTGTTCTATTTATATAGATTGGCATGGATCAATCTTCATATATGACAAATGTCAAAAAAACAGTTTCCAAAGCTATAAGTAAGGTATTATCTCACTGATATTTATAAATACACTTGATTACATTTGCATAGAATTTCTTAATGAGATATATTTTGTCAAGCTTAATCATGTTCATTCATGAGTAACAAACTTTTAATGATCTCTATTTCTTTCTCTTGCCCTTCCATTTTTGTCTGTGATGAATGTTTCAGATAGTCTGGCTTGAATAAAATGTTATTTAAAAGGTTATTAATAAAAAACGGTGTTGTAGGTACTTGCCATTTTAATTCAGAATAAGGGATTATGATATAAATTTATACTTCTTAATTATTACAATTTGATACTGTATTTGTCATTTTTTGCTTTACTATAAAAATATCTACTTATGTAGAAAAGAGGTTTATGTAGCTCATAGTTTTTGAGGCCGACAGTCTGAACAACATGGCACAGGCTGAACACAGGCTCTGGTGAGGACCCTATGGTAGAATGCAGGAGTATGTGCTGGAAAAAGGGATTACATTGCAAACAAGAAACCAGAAAGCAACTAAGGAGTGAGGTTTAGGTTTTTGTTTTTGCTTTGTTTTTTTTTTTTCCCCAGGGATTGAGACACATTCCCAGTCCTTTTTATGTTTTATTTGGAGACAGGGTCTTATTAAGTTGCTTAGGGCCCCACTAAATTGTTGAGGCTGACTTTGAACTTGAGATTCTCCTGATTCAGCTTCCGGAGTTGCTGGGATTATAGGTGTGAGCCACCACTTGTGGCTAAAATTTTAACTAAAATAATAATTTAACATATATATTATATTAATGTCAGAATCTGTTATTTAGACATTTTAGAAGGGAAGCCCAAGCCCAGAAATCATGAAAAAGGGGTGAGGACTTTTTTTCTATGAAAATTAGCTAAAGATATTTTCCCAATTCAAGTCTGTTATACTGAATAGTCCACAGGGAAAAGACCCCCCCTTCAGATGAAGGATTGAGGCAAGGGTAATTGACACATGTCTCTGAGTATACAGCCACTCTGAAGAGCAATATGAAAATGCTTAGCAAAACTAAATGTGATTATCTTGAAGTATAAAGCATATTTAATAACCAACAGAAAGGATAAATGACAGCAACAGAGATTTCATTTGAAAGTGTACATTACCAAGCCACAGTAATCAAAACAGCAAGATACTAGCATAAAAACAGACACATAGATTATTGAGCAGGAAAGACAGCTCAGAAATAAATCCAAGCATACTAAGAAAACATATTTTTGGCAAGGGTGCCACGAATTTGCAATTGAAAATGCATCATCTCTTCCATAAATAGTGCTAGGAAACTGAATATCAACATGTAAAAGGGTGAAATTATCGACTAAAATAGAGCAAAGACTTACATATAAGATAAGATGTAAAAATCCTAGAAGAAAACATAGAGGATAAGTTCTATGACAGTGGTGTTAGCAATGATTTTTTTGTGTGTGGAAATAACAGCAAAAGTTCAGGAAACCAAGAAAAAAAGAAACAAGTGGAGTTAAAAAGGTAAACTACAGGTCTGGGGCTGTGGCTTAGTGGTATTGTGCTTGCCTGGCATGTGAGAGTCACTGGGTTTGATCCTAAGCACCACATAAAAATAAATAAAAGAAAAGGTACATCCAAAACTAAAAGAAAAGGTAAACTACAAAGCTAAAAATTGTTTATATAGCAAAGGAAACAATCGATGAAAGACAACCTATGGAATGAGAGAATATTTTAAACCACATATATGATAAGTTTAATATTCAAAATAATATGGAATTCACACAACAAAATAGCAAAGAACAATTGATTTAAAAATAGATAAAGGAACTGAAGGGACATATTTCAAAGAAGACATATAAATGAACAACAGGTATATGAAAAGATGGTAAACCTCAGTATTCATAGGGGAAACTCAAGTACAAACCACAATGAGACATCACCTCACATTTTTTAGGATGGCTATTGTTATGGTTTGGATTTAAATGTCCCTAAAAGTTCATGTGTTGAAAGCTTGGTCCCCAACACAGCAGTGTTCAGAAATGGGGCCTTTGGGAGGGGATTGGAACATGAGGGCTTTGACCTCATGGATGGATTAATCCATTTGTGGACTCATAGCTTCATGGGTTTGGGAAGAGGAGCTTTGTGATAAAAGTAAACTCTCCACTTCAATGAGTTGAGTAACTTTGTTCCTCAATGTACTCCCCACCATGATGTTCTCTTCACCAGAGTCCTAAAAACAATGCAGCTAGATGACCATGGACTAAAACCTCTGAAACCACAAATCAAAATCTTTCCTCCTTTTAAGTTTTTATCACATGTATTTTGTCACCACATCAGAAACTTGACTAACACAGATATGAATACAAATAAAGATAAGAAGTTTTGGCAAGGATATGGAGAAAACAGAACCCATATACACTGATAGTAGGAATGTAAATCTATACCCACATTATGCAAAACACTATGGTGGTTCCTCAAAAAATTAAAAATACATCTATCTTTTGATCCAACAATCCAATTCTTCTTCTGGATATATACCTAATGAATAAAACATTAGTATATTTACTGTAGTAGTACTCACATTAGCCAAGATAGAGAAACAAATGTCTGTTGATGGTAAGGATAATTGTAGTGTGTGTGTGTGTGTGTGTGTGTGTGTGCGTGTGTGTGTAAAATGAAATATTATCTAGCTATAAATATGGACATTCTTCCATTTGTGGTAACATGGATGTACCTATCTCTCCACCTCAAGAGGAGCTGGGCTTTCTGTCTTAAAGCTTAGAGATCCCAAAATATATTGTATACAGAACAACTGATGCCACAAGGTGGAAAATTCCAAAAGACCATGGCTGATACTATGAAGTCTAGGTCCCTATCTTCCTCCCATCTGAGAATCATAAAGCAACAAATAAGCAAAAGTGCATCTTCCTCCATGTTGCTTTTGGCTCTGCTTTCTAAAACATTAAAACCTCTAATTTTAGAAGTGAAAAAACATTTATGTTATTCTTTAGAATAATTCATGAAACAATTTGGAGAGTATGTTGTCAGTTCTGTTTGGGTAAGCCCTACTTGCATCACAAAACTAAAACATAAGTTCATTAGATGTTGACTCCATATCTAACTTTGTTCATTGACCATCTCCTTTACTTACACTGTTCCCTTATCAGTGTTGGCAGACCTGTCCACATGTACACATGTGTGGCCCCTCCCAGAAAGCAGGCCATCAGGACTCCAAGACCCCACCCCTGTAATGGCTGCCCACACTTTCTCCCCACACCCTCACTGTCTTTCCTCACTCTAGGACTCCATGGACACAGCTGCCCAAACCAATTTCCCTGAATCATGCTCTGAGCTCAGAGGCAGGCTGTTGCATAGCAACAGAGGCTCAGAGCCAAATATAGTCCCTAGAAGGAAGAGTGGCCCCAGATAATGCTGGTGCTATAAGAAAAACAGATAAAAATCATACCTCCAAAGCATTCTCAAAAGCAGTCCACATCTTCTTCCCTCCAAGACTCCCTGCCCCACCCCATGGTCCTGCCTGTATGCCAAGCATTCTGTGCTCTGGACAGACTGCTCCACTGGCAGTTGACTCCTCCATTTTCCAAGCACCCCAGGGTCTCCTTAACATGAAGGGGTTCTACTAGCATGGGGCCTGTTTTACACAGACACAGGATGGTGGTGCATTTTCAGGACCACCCTTGTAAGGGACTGGTTTCTTGGCTTCTCTCTCTCTCAGGGGAACTGTTTCCAAAATGGCAAGAATCAGGTTTGCTTCTCCTCAAAAGGCAGCTTCGTGTAGTTTATTAATGAGGAGCATCACATTTAGCCATCACACCCTTCTGTCATAGTTTCTGTGTATGCTGACACTTCTCTAGCATTCCTCCCCTAAGTTATTGAGGCTGGTTTTGATTTTGTGATCCTCCCACATCAGCCTTCTGAGTTGCTGGGATTACAGGCATGTGCCACCATGTCCAGCATTTTCACTCAATTTTTGCATCAAGTTGCCCACCTCTCATGGCTTCTGCATATGACTTTCCTAGCATTCCTCCCCATAACTAATTTCCAGAAGTCATACATCCTAGGGCTGGGAATATAACTCAGTTGGCAGAGAGTTTGCCTTGGAAGCCCGAGGCCCTGGGTTCAATCCCCAGTACTGAAGAAAAGAAAAAAAAGAGTCACAGATGGAGCATACTTTTTAGTCCACAGAAAATGATTCAGGAAGTGAAGTAGAGGTAGCTCCAGGAGCCCATACTGGACTGCCATATCCAGCTGGATGGTGTCTTATTAAGAATAAGGCACATCAATCATTTATCATCTCATCACTCAATTCATGAGATTTTTGCATCTGGAACAAAAAATATCAACAAGCCAATTTCATTTAATAAGTTATTTTGTATGCTTTCAAATTTTCTTCAGATTAATCATAAAAATGTATTTAGCTGGTGTTAGTTTCCTGGTGCTGATGGGGAAAATTTTCACATACAGTGTAAGTAAGTGCCAAATGGACATATCCATTTTTTGAGGAGTTGCTACTTCCTGCTCACTAGATGCATCAGCAAAATGTCATCAATATACTAGTATAATATCTAATGGACAAGAAAGACAATCTATCCCTGAAAACCAAATTATGGCATAGGCTTGGATAATTGATATATCCCATGATAGGATATTGAAGGTGTATTGCTTGATTTACCACTGAATTCAAACTGGCACTGGTGGTGTTACTTATTGACAGATTCACAGGGAAAAAAACATTTGCCTGATTCACAGCTGCATACTATGTGCCAGTGTGTATGTCATTTGCTCAGTGAAGGAAACCACATATGGTATAGCAGTTGCAATTGGAGTAACCACCAAGTTAAACCTATAATAATACACTGTCATCCTCCAAGATCTAAGTCTTGTGCATGGGATAGATAGCAAGTTTAAAAGCAATAAGTGAAAACCGCCACTTCTGCAAATTTCAAGTCCTTGATAGTGGCACTAATCTCTGCAATCCATCCAGAAATGCAATGTTGCTTCATGTCGGGGTTTCGGCCGGACCCCTGGCCCTAGGTGGAGCCTGGCCAAGATGGCGCCTGGCAAGCTGCCAGTGCGGTTGAAAAACTGCTATTCTGCACGCAAACAACTAACTTCACCTTGAGGAAGTCTCAGTAATTGGTCAGGGCCTCTGCATGATTCTTGCGTGATTCTTAGGTGCTTCAAGTTATACCCATATACGTCTATCTTCTCCCCACATATCATGAATATTCTAATTAGTTGATATAACCTATATAAGTGACAATAACTTCCCTAAAGGAAGAAGAAGAATCTGCTGTTAATAAAGAAGTTTGCCACCCATCACGTCTCCGGGTCGTTCTTGCTGGTGAGAGCGACAAGTAGTGCCGAAACCCGGGAGTCTTACGTGCTGCGGAGAGGTGAGTGAGGTGAGCAATGGATCGGTGAAAGTGTGCACCCAGATCTGTCAGTGGACAGGGAGGTTTCCTAGAGACGAGAATATTGTGATTGCGATAAAGTTCCTAGGAACGAGAGGTGAAAGTTTCCTCAAAAAATGGGGAACGAGGTTGCTAGATATCGAATGGAAGGTCCCTTGAAAGAAATTCTTAAAGCTAACGGCACTTCCTTAAAGACAAAAACCGCTCGGGCATTTTTAAAGCAGGTAGAGGAGATTTCACCTTGGTTTCTGGAGGAAGGATTGCTAACTATCCCACAGTGGGAACACCTGGGGGAAGATTTAAAGCGCTGTCCGGTAATGCTCCCAGGGACGTTAGCAGTTTGGTCATTAGTCAGAACTTGCTTGCGTTCCCTTCGGGAGGCTTTACAAAAGGCAGTTGCGCAGGGAGAGGAAGTGTTAGAAAAGGTAAAAGAAGAGTCACAAAAGGGCTCTGTTAGCACTCAGTCAGATTCTGATGAGAGCGAAGAGGGACTCTCAGAGATGGAGTTAAATAAAATTAGTGAAGAAACAAAGTGTTCTCAAGCTGGTTCAATTAGTCAACAGGCATTAAGGGAATTGGAGAGCATAGGGCAGCAGTTAGAAGACAAAAAAAAAGGCGTTACAAAAGGCTTTACAAGAGTTGAGCTTACAAAAATATACAGTGGCGCAGTGGAAAAAAAAAAAAAAGGAGAAAGTACAAACAAAACCACAAACAGAGCACAAAGAAAAAAAAAAATCAGTTTAGGGAAGGGTCCCCCTAGGCAGAGAGCTCAGCAGCTCCATTCCTTAAAAGTAGTAAAAAAAATAATGTTTTGTGATTTTCTGCATTCAAACCTAACCTGATTTCTCAACCAGGTAAAAAAGGGGTTAAAAAGTCCTGGGTGATCCTCCCTCCCCCTGCCTGTCCTTGCTAAAGCCACATTGGAATGTAACTGCAGTGTCTCAAGGAGAAAAGGGGGGTAACCTGAAGATAAGAAGAAAAGAAAAAAAAAAAAAAAAAGGTGTCCGTTTTAAACTCCTGGGCCGCTACACAAAACTAACTTATTCTTCAGGATTCTTGTTTTGTTTTGTTTTTTCTTTAATGCTGTATTTTTGAGCTCATAATTTTGATCCTACATACCTAGGTTAATGATTTTATTTTTGATCAGTTCTATTTTTTATTCAACTGAAGTTTTTGAACAGCTGTTTCATTGCAATGAACATTTACCTATAAAGTTACAAGGCCTTTGATTCTGTGTTATGTGTTATGTTGTGCTGTCTAATGTCATGTTTTGTCTGCGTCAATACTGAGCGCTCCTAAAAATTAAAATTTAAAAATGGATCCAAATACTTTTATTCACGTGATTTAAGGTTCAATTCAAATTGGGTAAACTAATGAAAGTAAAATGTCTTTGAAAATAACTCACAAGTCTCTAGGTGGTCAAGCAAATGAAATGTTAATGTTAAACAATGTCTAATATCAATTGCTTCTAGGACTTTTCTTCAGCAGGAAAGAGGCAACGGATCCTGTTCAGGACACTTGTCTGATATCTTGGTTTTTATAAAATAAATAAATTGGAGTTAACATGTATGGGATTACTCAAATGTGTTTGTAGAGACGTCTGGTTAATTTACAAAGTTAAAATGCTAATTGTTAAATAACATCAAGTACTTTTAACTTCTTAAATTACATGGGGTATCATACTTAAACATTATTGGTGTTTTCATAGGTTGGTAAATAAAAAGGGTTTAAACTTGCTTTGTGTCATCACTAAACTAAAAACAAGGTTACTAAAAGTTATGTCCTAACAAGTGGAATTCTATATATAAAGGGTCCCAAAAGTTTCAACTGTGTTTCAATTAAGAGTACTATAAACAACAAAATATTTAATCTTATTAAAATAGGGTGATTTATCTAAATTCAGAAATTTCATAAGAGTTGTTTCAAAATGTGAACAAAAAGGTATCAACAGATAAAAATAAATAAATAAATAAATAAAAGGTTTTGGGTATAGAAATATATTTAGTAAAAGGTAAAAGGAAATGTTTCTGGGTAAAAAAGTCTGTGTGTAATAAAGGACAAGTTTCAACAAGTCTGTGTGTAACTAAGTTGGTTATATGTATGTAAAACAGCTAAAGCTATTTAAGGTTTTTCCTAAGGTAAAATACTAATGTTCTGATATAAGCCAAAGTTCAATCTATATGGTAAAATGACATGGTAAAATGACAAGGATTTCTTAGAAACACTAATTTACTCTTAACTTTGTGTCTCTTAAGTTTTATTCTTTAGAACAATTGTCTTAAAAATAGGGGTTTATACAATTATGGTTAAGCAACTGTTAAAGATTGTACTACGTTATAAAGTCTAAATTTTTCTTTAAAAACTAAAATTGGTAAGAACCAATTCCTCACTAAAATTAAAATAACTCTAACCACAGATGTACCTTATTACCCACAAAAACAAAGTATTGTCGAACATACACATCTCACCCTCAAAAATGCTCTTTATAAACAAAAAGGGGGAATAGAGGAGACCTTCAGGTCCCCTAAAGATAAACTTTCTCTTTGTCTCTTTGTTTGGGGTTTTTTAACTCTGGGTAATAAGGGTAACTCGGTGCTTTACTGGAGCTGCGGCTCAGTTTGTGTGTTTCCACAAAATAAACTAACTTACTACCTCTTTTTAGTCTCTTAGGAGGAACAGTTCAACTATGTAACAAAACAACTGCTTCTCTCAATTGTACTTCAGATTTGTGCTATCTCTCAATGTTAAAATGCTTCTAGGTTCCTGCTGGCAGACTTAATGTGTGTTCCTACCTTCTTGCCTATGCCAGTCTCTGTTACAGATGATGAATTGCCAGTATTGCTTTCCAAAAATAAGAGGGACTTTGGAATCACCGCAGCAGTCATTACCGCCATAGTTGCATCAGTGGCAGCTGCCACTGCAGCAGCTGTAGCCTTAACTACGTCTGTACAATCTGCAGCCACACTCAATAATGTGGTTCAACAGACTGCTACTGCCTTATCTACTCAGCAGACAGTGGATCAACACTTAAAAGCAGGGATTCTTTTAGTGAACCAGCGAGTGGACTTACTTCAAGAACAAATGGACATTTTACAGGAACTGTTAAACGTGGGATGTATTTATCATCTGGCGGGACTGTGCGTTACACCTGTAGCTTACCATAACTTCAGCTATGCAGCAAATTTGTCTAGAAGCTTGTCTGTTCAGTTACGCGCTAACTGGTCTTATGAATTTGATAATCTTACAGCTATTCTTAGATCTCAAATTGTTAGCCTTAATGCTACTAGAGTTGATGTAGCTCCAATGTCTGAAGTACTAAATTGGTTATCCTCTTCTTTCAGTTTTATTAAGCAGTGGGCTGGTATGGGAGCATTATGCATGCTTATGATCATTGCTGTTATCTTCCTCTCACGCACTATCATGCGTGTGCGCCAGAGTCAAGCGAGAGATCGTATCATCTTCCATCAGGCCATGGCTGCCCTAGAGGCCGGCAGCTCCCCACAAGTGTGGCTCGCGAGGCTGTACCATTGACCAGACGGGTAAGGAAGGAGGTGACCCCCGTACCGACCTAAGACAGGAGCTGTAGCATGCTCTGCAGTTATCCGATGACGGGTAAGGACGGTGGTTGACCACTCCGCCTAAGACAGGCTTGGTCCCGAGCTTTTCTTTTAAAAGAAAAAAGGGGGAACTGTCGGGGTTTCGGCCGGACCCCTGGCCCTAGGTGGAGCCTGGCCAAGATGGCGCCTGGCAAGCTGCCAGTGTGGTTGAAAAACTGCTATTCTGCACGCAAACAACTAACTTCACCTTGAGGAAGTCTCAGTAATTGGTCAGGGCCTCTGCATGATTCTTGCGTGATTCTTAGGTGCTTCAAGTTATACCCATATACGTCTATCTTCTCCCCACATATCATGAATATTCTAATTAGTTGATATAACCTATATAAGTGACAATAACTTCCCTAAAGGAAGAAGAAGAATCTGCTGTTAATAAAGAAGTTTGCCACCCATCACGTCTCCGGGTCGTTCTTGCTGGCGAGAGCGACAGCTTCAGGGTTACTACATTCCTTGATAGAGACCATTCTAGTGGCTTTGCTTGACCTTTCCCACCATAATAGCCCTCATTCCACAGGTCAGTAAGGAAAGTGGGAATTCTTCCAGCTTCTCAGTATGTTCACTCCAATTGTGCATTCTGAAACTGAAGAAATAATCATAGAATGTGCTTGGTGACTCACTGGGTCCACTATGTAATGGAACTCAGTAAAACTCTATTGGTTATCTGACTTCCTTCATAAGTCCCTACTTTTACTGGTGGGTCACTGTGACATTTTGGGTCCCCTGGAATCAAAAGCAGCTCAGAACCAATGTCCAGTAGTCCCCAAAGGGTCTGAATATTTCATTTACCCAAGTTACCTGATAAAAGGTCCTAGGTCTCATTGGAGTAGGCAGGGAGGAAAAAAAAAAACCGACAGTATAAATTTTGGCAGTGCACTAGGGTTCTTCCTTGCAGTAATACGGGTCTATAAATTAGCTCAACCTGGGAATTAACTTAGGGGCCATCACTCTCTTTTTATGATTCAAGTTAGACTATTATTAACCAGACCTAGAACATTTCTGCTTATACAGATCAAGTAAGATTTTAGTAGACTTCCTATTTATTTCACATCTAGGAACACCAAGACCAAATAGTTAATGTCATAGGCCTGAGCAAGCCATAATATTCTGATAGCAGCTTTGATGCCACTACTCATATGGTACCCATGCCCACTTTCCCTTTGATGGTTGAGTGCCACAACTTTTCCCTTGTTACTTGGGGTTCAATTACTCCCCACTGCATTTAGATTTCCCAATTCAGTGGCCACTGAAAAGTCTGACCTACAGAGTAGTCATAACAGAGCTCCTCAAGGATTTGGGGACTCCCTCACAAATTTATTTCTCAAGGTCATGGTGAAAGGTATGTCTTCAGAACCCTAAAGGGGTACATGAGGAGGTTTTAAGTGACAAGTCTACTCTAACATTCTAATCTCCTTAAGCCTCTGAATCCATTCCACTACATTAAACTAAAGCAAGTCTGGCATTTCTAACTAGCTCACTGTGAGTTACATTTTGGTCCATATTTCAGTCAACCAAACAGATTCTATTTTAACTCCACTAACAGCACCATTAAACATAAGATCCCTACTTAGTGAACCCATATAAAGAAATTCAGCCTGATCCAACTTTATGTTCCTTTCACCATTATTCCATACCTTGAACATCCATCCCCATACCTGTTCTCTGATTTCTATCTTCATAATTTAGAAACCTCTAGTAGTTCTTTTGGAGTATAGTGCACTGTTTCATGGGTCACACTATGTACCACACTTTAACCATGCCTGCTGGGATTTTAGCCTAGTTATAGATCTAGAGGCAAATAGAGGTGGTCAGGGTGGCTCCTGAGGAGACTCATCATTGTTTTGCATGTCAACTGCCTAGGGAGAAGCCATTACAGTTTCTTCAGGCAACACAGTATTAATCCCCTCAAATAGGGGTAGAGAAAGTAATTTCAGTAGGAGCAGAGAGGTCACTTCTGCTGGATGGAGAGGTATCTATCTCTGGCAAAGAAGAATCATCAGAATTTTCAGGTTTAATACCCCCACTTTCATCAGGGTCTTCCCACACACACCTATTCAGACTTTTAGGACACAGTGGTCCTAAAAGATATGTTCCAAAGACTGGGTATGTGGCCCAGTGGTAGAGTACTTGCCTAGCACACACAAAGCCCTGGGTTCAATCCCTATCACTGCAAAAAACTATTTTCCAAGACCCCCAATGGATGCTTGAAAAAGAGTGTACTGAACCCTATGTGTACATGTTTTTTCCTGTATGACCTGCAGTATGGTCACAAGCAGAGTAAACCTTTCCTTCCATGTTTTATGTCCTGATATTTATTTTTCATTACTACTTTTATGCTTTGGAGCCATTATGAAGCACTTCAATTCTTCAATAGTTAATCTGATAACTTGGACAACTACTAAATGATTAATAGGCAGGTAGTATATACAGTGTAGATACAATGGACAAGGGGATCATCCTGTCCAGGATAGAGTGGGATAATGTGAGATTTCCTTATGTTACTCAGAATGATGTGCAATTTAAAACTTATGAACTGTTCATTTCTGGAATTTTGCATTTAATATTTTCAGATTGTGATTGACCACAAGTAACTAAAATTATTGAAAGCAAAACTGTTGGTAAGGGGGACTTCTGTACCATTCTTTCCAGTCAATGGGAAAATCACTTTAACAGTCTATTCCCTGAAAGCCTGGAAATTCAAGTTGTGTTGGAATTTAGCCAGTCTCAGGATGAGATGCTTTGTTTGATTTTCAGAAATCTCAGCCCTACAGCCCAAGGAGATAACGGATTCATTCAGGGCACCTATAGAAGCTTTCAGGTAAATGTATGCTGCATTTGATCTTGGAATTTGAACCCCCAAGGAAATCCCATTTTTCTTCATTTTTTCCAATGACATTGTATCAATATCATTGTTTTAGTTTGACCAAAATATTCAAAGTAATTATACACACAGTCACCCAGATCCTTACTTCTTATAACTAGAATTTTAGGATTTTCTAATGGTAGTATTTTATGTATTTCTATTGCCAGATAATTCTATGTCCTATCAGTGCTGTCTTCACTATTGGAAATAGAGTCCCTAGCATCTTTAAATCTAATCAGATTTAAAGTACTAACTTGAGAAATCCCAAAACAAATTCAGAAATGCACCATTAAAACTCTGTGCCTCTGGAAACACTCTTGGTACTAAAATCTGTATTGGGGCTCTCCAATACAGATAACTTATAGGATGGAGACAGATAAATAGGTAGATTGACAGACATTCATTATAAGATATTAACTTATGCAGCTATGGTTGCTGACAAGTCCCAAATTCTGCAGTTAGGAAGATGGAGCCCCAAGAGAACCAACTGTGTAGTTCCAATGTCAGATCAAATGACTGAGAACCAGAAGCACCAACAGTGTAGTTTCCATTCAAAGACCAGTCAGCTCAAGATCCAAGAAGTGCTAATATTTCAGTTCTAGTCCAAATGCAAGAAAAAAAACTGCATTCCAGCTTGAAGGAAGTCAGATAGCAGGAGTTCCCTATTACAGGACATTCAGTCTTTTAATTCTAATTTGGCCTTAAAATGATGGGATGAGGTCCCTACACATTGAGTATGTCAACTGGTTTAACTCAGTCTAAAGAATCAAATGTTAATGTCATCTAGTAGCACCTTCATAGACACACTGAGAGTAATATTTAACCCAAAAGCTGGACACTTGATGACCAGTCCAGTTGACACAAAAAGTAACCATAACAGTAGATGTTACACTTGTGTGATTAAACATAATTCAGTGGATTACATACAAAGAAAAATATATAGTAAATAGGCAACAATAAGTTAACAGAAGTAATATTTTGCATTATGGAACAGAGGAGGTGGTGCAAAGAAGGACAGAATAATTTCAGCTTCTAAATATACATTTCTATATTGATACTTATTAAACGACAAAAAGCTATTAATTGGTACTACCAAACAGTTATAGAGTTTAATAAAAACAGGAACTATAAGCCGGGCACAGTGGCACACACCTGTAATCCCAGCAGCTTGGGAGGCCGAGGCTGGAGGATGGTGAGTTCAAAGTCAGTCTCAGCAAAAGCAAGGCCTTAGCAACTCAATGAGACCTTGTCTCTAAACAAAATACAAAATAGGACTGGGGATGTGGCTCAGTGGTCCAGTGCCCCTGAGTTCAATTCCCGGTACCCCCCCCCAAAAAAAAACAGGACATATATGACATAAATCTGAAAGTGATAGTAGAGACATATATTTATTGATTTAGAATCATGTTCCTTATTCTGGTATTATGATATCACATTAAAAATAATAATTTGGAGCCAGACATGGTGATGCATGCCTGCAATCCTAGTTACAGAGGAAGCTGAGCCAGGAAGATAGCAAATTTGAGGCCAACTTTGGCAACTTAGTAACACCTGTCTCAAATTAAAAAATCAAAAGGGCTGGGCATGTAGCTCAGTGGTAGAATGTTTGCCTAGTATGTGCTAGGCCCTGGATTCAATGTTCAGTTTTTCAAAAAATAATTTTGTAATAATTCAGAAGGTACACATTAGTGTTTTAATTATATCAAATATGTTGAATAAAATTTTGATAACAAATTAAGTGATGCAACATTCTCTTCAGTTTACATAGGGACTGAACTTTCACCCCTAGGATCTGAAGATTATAGGATAGTGCAAATATAACAAGATTGCTACCAGGGTATGAAAATTTCTGGGAAGCACTGGCCTATACAATGGAATATATGTACATCTGTCAAAACCTCCAGACTTCCTACCCTTGCCAAGTGCCCTACAACAGTCTTATTACTACAATTTTGACTATATTAACCAGGAGGCATCCAGCTTCATTTTCTTTTTGTTTTATTGTAAACAAACGGGGTACATCTTATTTTGCTGGTTGTACATGAAGTAGAGGCATACCATTTGTGTAATCATACATTTACATAGGGTAATGGTGTTTGATTCATTCTGTTATTTTCTCCTTCCCCCACCCCTACCATCCCTCTTTTCCCTTTATACAGTCCCTCCTTCCTTCATTCGTGCCTCCCTCCCACCCCCCCATTATGTATCATCATCCGCTTATCAGTGAGATCATTTGTCCTTTCATTTTTTGAGATTGGCTTATCTCACTTAGCATGATATTCTCCAATTACGTTCATTTGCCTGCAAATGCCATAATTTTATTATTCTTTATGACTGAGTAATATTCCATTGTATATATATATACCACAGTTTCTTTATCCATTCATCAATTGAAGGGCATCTAGGTTGGTTCCACAATCTGGCTATTGTGAATTGAGCAGCTATGAACATTGATATGACTGCATCACTGTAGTATGCTGATTTTAAGTCCTTTGGGTATAGGCCAAGGAGTGGGATAGCTGGGTCAAATGGTGGTTCCATTCCAAGTTTTCTGAGGAATCTCCACACTGCTTTCCAGAGTGGTTACACTAATTTACAACCCCACCAGCAATGTACGAGTGTACCTTTTTCCCCACATCCTCTCCAACACCTATTGTTGCTTGTATTCTTGATAATTGCCATTCTAATTGGGGTGAGATGGACTCTTAGGGTACCCATTTCTCTAATTACTAGAGATGTTGAACATTTTTTCATATATCTGTTGATTGCTTGTAGATCTTCTTTGAAGTGTCTGTTCATATCCTTAGCCCATTTGTTGATTGGGTTATTTGTATTCTTGGTGTAAAGTTTTTTAAGTTCTTTATATATTCTGGAAATTAGTGCTCTACCTGAAGTATGAGGGGCAAAGATTTTCTTCCACTCTGTAGGCTCTCTCTTCACATTGTTAATAGTTTCCTTTGCTGAGAAAAAGCTTTTTAGTTTGAATCTATCCCAGTTGTTGATTCTTGCTTTTATTTCTTGTGCTATGGGAGTCCTGTTAAGGAAGTCTGATCCTAAGCTGACATGTGGAAGATTTGGACTTACTTTATCTTCTATAAGATGCAGGGTCTCTGGTCTATTTCCAAGGTCCTTGATCCAATTCGAATTGAGTTTTGTGCAGGTTGAGAGATAGGGGTTTAGTTTCATTCTGCTGCATGTGGATTTCCAGTTTTCCCAGCACCATATGTTGAACAGGCTGTTGTTTCTCCATTACATGTTTTTGGCACCTTTGTCTAGTATGACAAAACTGTATTTATTTGGGTTTGTGTCCATGTCCTCTATTCTGTACCATTGATCTACCTATTTTTGTGCCAATATCATGCTGTCTTTTTACTATTGCTTTGTAGTATAGTTGAAGTTCAGGTATTGCAATACCCCCTGCTTTACTCTTCCTGCTAAGCATTGCTTTAGCTATTCTGGGTTTCCTATTCTTCCAGATGAATTTCATGATTGCTTGCTCTATTTCCGTGAGGTACGTCATTGGGATTTTAATTGGAATTGCATTGAATTAGTATAGCACTTTTGGTAGTATGGCCATTTTGACAATATTAATTCTGCCTATCCAAGAACATGGAAGATCTTTCCATCTTCTAAGGTTTTCTTTAATTTCTTTCTTTAGCGTTCTGTAGTTCTCAATGTAGAGGTCTTTCACCTCTTTTGCTAGATTGATTCCCAAGTATTTTATTTTTTTCGATGCTATTGTGAATGGGGAAGTTTTCCTAACTTTTCTTTCTGAGGATTCATTACTTACGTGTGAAAATACATTAGATTTGTGAGCATTGATCTTACATCCTGCTACTTTACTGAATTCACTTATGAGTTCTAAAAGTTTTCTGGTGGAATTTTCTGGCTCCTCTAGATATATAATCATGTAATCAGCAAATAGGGATAGTTTGAGTTCTTTTCCTATTCATATCCCTTTAATTTCTTTGGTCTGTCTAATTGCTCTAGCTAAAGTTTTGAGGACAATATTGAATAGAAGTGGTGAACGAGGGCATCCCTGCCTTGTTCCAGTTTTTAGGGGGAATGCTTTCAGTTTTTCAGCATTTAGAATGATATTGGCCGTGGGCTTAGCATAGATAACCTTTACAATGTTAAGGAATGTTCCAACTATCCTATTTTTTCTAGTGTTTTGAGCATGAAGGGATGCTGTATTTTATCAACTGCTTTTTCTGCATTTATCGAAATAATCATGTGATTTTTTACTTTAAGTCTATTGATATGGTGAATGACATTTATTGATTTCCGGATGTTGAACCAACCTTGCACCCTGGGATAAAACCCACTTGATTGTGGTGCACTATCTCTTCAATATATTTTTGGATGCAGTTTGCTAAAATTTTGTTGAATTTTCACATCAATGTTCATTAAGGATATTGGTCTGAAATTTTCTTTCCTTGATGTGTCTCTGTCTGGTTTAGGTATCAGGGAGATATTGGCTTCATAGAATGAGTTTGGGAGGGTTCCCTCCTCTTCTATTTCATGGAATACTTTGAGGAGTATTGGAATGAGCTCTTCTTTAAAGGTTTTGTAGAACTCGGCTGAGAATCCTTGTGGTCCCAGACTTTTCTTTGTTGGTAGGCTTTTGATGACTTCGTCTATTTCATTACTTGAAATTGATCTATTTAAATTGTGTATGTCCTCCTGTATGTTCAGTTTACATAATTCATATGTCTCTAGAAACCTGTTGATGTCTTCAAGATTTTCTATTTTGTTGGAGTATAGATTTTCAAAGTAGTTTCTAATTATGTTTTGTATTTCAATTGTGTCTGTCATGATATTTCCTTGTTCATCCCAATTTTTAGTAATTTGAGTTTTCTCTCTCCTTCTCTTTGTCAGTGTGGCTAAGGGTTTATCAATTTTGTTTTTTTTTTTTCAAAGAACCAACTTTTTATTTTGTCAATTTTTTTGATTGTTTCTTTTGTTTCAATTTCATTGATTTCAGCTCTGATTTTAACTATTTCCTGTGTTCTACTATTTTGGTGTTGCTCTGTTCTTCTTTTTCTAGGGCTGTAGTGTTAGGCTGTTTATTTGTTGATTTTGTTTCTTCTTTTATTGAATGCGCTCCATGAAATAAATTTCCCTCTAACTACTACTTTCATAGTGTCCCAGAGATTTTGATATGATGTATCTTTGTTCTCACTTACCTCCAAGAATTTTTATTTCCCTCCTGATATCTTCTGTTATCCATTCATCATTCAATAGCGTATTATTTAATCTCCAGGTATTGGAGTAGTTTCTGTTTTTTTATTCTGTCATTTATTTCTAATTTCAATCCATTATGATCTGATTGAATACAAGGTAATATCTCTATCTTCTTGTATTTGCTAAGAGTCGCTTTGTGGCATAAAATATGGTCTATTTTAGAGAAGGATACATGTGCTGCTGAGAAGAAAGTGTATTCGCTCTTTGTTGGATGGTATATTCTATATATGTCCGTTAAGTCTAAATTGTTGATTGTGTTATTGAGATCTATGGTCTTTATTCAATTTTTGTTTGGAAGATCTATCCAGTGGTGAGAGAGGTGTGTTGAAATCACCTAGTATTATTGTGTTGTGGTCTATTTGATTTCTGGAATTGAGAAGGGTTTGTTTGACGTTCATGGATGAATCAATGTTCGGGGCATAGATATTTATGATTGTTATGTCTTGCTGATTTATGCTTCCCTTAAGCAGTATGTAATGTCCTGCTTTATCCCTTCTGACTAGTTTTGGCTTGAAGTCCACATTATGTGAAATGAGGATGGATACTCCAGCTTTTTTGCTGTGTCCGTGTGCATGGTATGTTTTTCCCCATCCTTTCACCTTTAGTCTGTGGGTATCTCTTTGTATGAGATGAGTCTCTTGCAGGCAGCAAATTGTTGGATGTTTCTTTTTAATCCAATCTGCCAGTGTCTGTCTTTTGATTGATGAGTTCAGGCCATTAACATTCAGGGTTATTATTGTGATATGATTTGTATTCCCAGTCATTTGACTCATTTTTGTTTTTTGACATGATTTGGTTTCTCCTTTATTTGGCTATTCCTTTAGGCTAGTTCCTCCCGTTGCTGATTTACATCGTTGTTTTTCATCTCTTCCTCAAGGAATATTTTCCTGAGAATGTTCTGTAATGCTGGCTTTCTTTTTGTAAATTCTTTTAGCTTTTGTTTATCATGGAAGGATTTTATTTCATCGTTAAATCTGAAAGTAAGTTTTGCTGGGTATAAGATTCTTGGTTGGTATCCGTTTTCTTTCAGGGCTTGGTAAATGTTGTTCCAGGGCCTTCTAGCTTTTAGGGTCAGGATTGAAAAATCTGATATTCTTATGGTTTCCCCCTGAATGTAATTTGATTCTTTTCTCTCGCGGCCTTTAAAATTCTGTCTTTATTTTGTATGTTAGGTATTTTCATTATAATGTGCTTTGGTGTGGATCTGTTGTAATTTTGTATATTTGGAGTCCTATAAGTCTCTTGTACTTGGTTTTCCGTTTCATTCTTCAGAAGCGGGAAATTTTCTGATATTATTTCATTGAATAGATTATTCATTCCTTTGGTTTGTTTCTCTAAGCCTTCCTAAATCCCAATAATTCTTAAATTTGGCCTTTTCACGATATCTCATAATTCTTGTAGATTCTGTTCATGATCTCTTACCATCTTCTCCGTTTGGTCAACTTTGTTTTAAAGATTAAATATTTTGTCTTCAATGTCTGAGGTTCTGTCTTCCAGGTGTTCTATCCTATTGGTTATGCTTTCTATGGAGTTTTTAATTTGGTTTATTGTTTCCTTCATTTCAAGGATTTCTGTCTGGTTTTTTTTTTCAGTATCTCTAACTCTTTATTGAAATGATCTTTTGCTTCCCGTATTTGCTCTTTTCACTGTTGATTGGTGCGATCATTTAATGCCTGCATTTGCTCTTTCATCTCATCCTTCAATGCCTGTATTTGCTCTTTCATCTTCTCGTTTGCTTCCCTGATTGTTTTAATTCTGTACATTCTGAACTCCCTTTCTGACATTTCTTCTGCTGTGCTGTCATTGGGTTTTATTGATATAGTCTCTAGGTTTGTTTGCGACATTTTCTTCCCTTGTTTTCTCCTATTGGTCAGATATCAGTGCGACTCTGAGATATTGCAGATTTCTTCTATTGTCTTATAGTGTCCCTGTAGATTTCCAGTGTATCACCTCCCAGCCTTCAGTAGCCTGAAGTCTTGGAGGAACTTGATAATGCAGTGCTTCCAAAGAAAGCTGTCCCTAGCCCGCTACTGGGTCCAGGGTTGGGGGCTGGTTCTGCATGGAAATCCTCTCACTGGGCGGGCCTGTTCTAAGAGAAGCTGGCTGTAGACAGAGCCCTCCTTGAATCTACATGTCATTGGTTTATTAATATGTTTTTGGAGTTCACTATGTGCCAGGCATTAGCAATTCGATTCCAGATCTGCATTCCACAACTTCACCCTTTTGATTTCTAGACCTACATAAAGGAAAATGCAGACAGGGAGAAAAATGGGTGATAGGGCCCACACAAAATGAATGATTCAAACAAACTATATAACAAGTTTATTTTGCCAAGCTTCCCACAGCATCTACACAAAAAATTGATATGACTGAGTAAACAGAGGTTGCTACCTTAGGAAACTGAGGCACCTTTTAACCTGTACCTCCATCGTCTTGCATAGTGGTAACAGGATAATGCTAACAGGTAACTGACTCTCCCTCACAGAGAGAAAGACAAAGACAACCGTATTTTGGTTTTAGTCTTGGTTCCTTTCACTTGTGTGACTGGATCCAAATCCATAGGAAACAAAAAGGAGTAAAGAACAAGTTCTCAAAAGACAAGCATGGGACTAGGATCCCAGTCTGAATATCTAATTCTGATTTAGTGAAATGGTTTTCATAGATATTAACATTACCTCCCCTCTGCATTCCCCTTAGAGGAAAAAGGAATTATACTGTATTGCTTGAAATCTTGTGACAGCAGGTCTGAAATGCAAGCATTAGGAAGGTTTCTCATATGGGTTTGAACTGGACAGTGTTGCAGGTAATGTCAAAATGGTATAAACCTTGTAGAGGGGATTTGACGCTATCTCTAAAATTACATAGGTATTTACTTTTGGAACTAGCAATCGTTCTGGCAGAATAATTTACTATGGTAGAAAACTAGAAACATAAACAGATATACACTAACAGATGACTGATTAAGTAATCTAGGATACATCTAAAAGTGAGAGCACTATGTAGGTACAGGAAGCAAAGAGGATTCCCTCTCTGTCCTGATATAGATTGATCTCCAGGATACATTTTAAGTGAAAAAGTGTAAGATGCAGAAAAATGTGAAGAACTGGTGTTGCTCAACATAGTAGCCATTAACAACACATGAAAATTTAAATATAATAAATAAAATTATGATCTCAATTCATTAATAGCATGCACCATGTTTCACATGCTCAGTAGCCACAGAGAGCTAGTGGCTACTAGGATGGACAGTGTAAATATATAATATTTTCATTTCCCCAGAAATTTCTATTGGAGAGCATTAGTATAAAATATTCCACCTTTTATCTATGAAAGGGGGAGAAAAATAACATACATATTGTGTTTTATTTTTTAAACTGGAAGAATTCTCAAATTGTTCCATAAATTAGGAAGGCAGGATACACTACCAAATTCATTCTATGAAACCAGTATTACTCTGAAACCAAAACAAGATAAAGACATATCAAGGAAAGAAAACTGCAGATGAATACCCCCGATGACCACTGAAGTAAAAATTCTTAATAAAATATTAGCAAACCTCATCCAAAACCACATTAAGAAATTGTACACCATGATAAAGTGGTTTTCATCTCAGGATGCAAGTTTGTTTCAGTATACATAAACCAATAAATGTAATTCATTACATAAATAGAATAAAGGACAAAAACCACATGATAACCTCAATGGATGCAGAAAAAGGCTTCAACAAAATCCAGCACTCATTTGTGTTAAAAATACTGAAGAAACTATGGCTAGAAGGAACTTACTTGAACATCATAAAGACTATATATGACAAACTCAAAGACAACATCATATAGAAGAGAGAAAAACCAAAAGTATTTCCTCAAAAGTCAGAAAGAAGACATGGATTTTCACTCTCACCATACCTATTTAATATTGTTCTTGAAACAATAGACAGAGCAATCAGGCAAAAGAAGGAAACTAAAGTAATGCAAAGAGCAAAAAAGTCAAAGTATCTGTTTGCTAATGGCATGATCCTATACTTAGAAGACCCAAAAACTCCACCAAAACACTTCCAGAGCTGAGAAACAAATTCAGAAAAGTTGATGCATAAAAGCTCAACACATGAAAATCAATAGTTTTCCTATAGATTAAAAATGAATCTGCTAAGAAATAAACTATTCCATTCATAGTAGCCTCAAAAAATAAAATACTTGGAATAAGTGTAACCAAGGAGGTAAAAGACCTCTACAATGAAAACTACACAACACCGAAGAAAGAAGGTGAAGACAATAGAAGTTGGAAAGTCCTCCTATGTTCTAAAAGTCCTAAAATTCATATGGAAAAGTAAAAGGCCCAGAGTAGCCACAGCAATCCTGAACAATAAGAGTAAAGCTGGAAGCATCAAAATAACAGAGTTATAGCAACAAAACTGTACAATACTGCCATAAAAATAGACATGTAGACAATGCAACAGAATAAAATGCAGAGTCAAATTCACATAGATACATTCATCTGATCCTTGATAAAGTTGCCAAAAACATACACTGGAGAAAAGATCACCTTTTTAACAAATGGTACTGGGAAAATTCTATATTCCTATGTAGAAGAATGAAAGAAGAACCCTTTCATCCTCCACAAAAATCAACTCAGAGTGGAACAAAGATAGGAATTAGACCAGAAACACTGTAACAGCTATAAGAAAGTATACGATCAACACTCCAACATATTGTCACAGGCACCAGCTTCCTTAAGACTCCTAAAGCTCAAGAAATAAAATAAAAACCAATAAATGGGATGGCATCAATTTAAATAGCCTCTGTATGGAAAAGGAAACAAGAACATGAAAAAAGGGCCTACAGAATGGGAAAAATATATTTGCCAGCTATATTCCAACAAAGGATTCATATCTATGATATTTAAGGAACACAAAAATCTTAATCCTAACAAAACCAATAGCTCAATCAATAAATTGGCAGAAGATCTAAATAGATACACCTCTCTCTCTCCCTCACTACAAGACAGATCATCCAGACATAAATTAAGCTAATATAGAACTAAAAATATAATAAATAACACGAACCTATCAGACATCTACAGAATATTTCATCCATAAAAGACTGAATTCACTTTATTCTCACAGCATATGGAACATTTTCTAAAATAGACCATATTTAAGTCACAATGCAAACCTTAGCAAATACAGAAAAAGAATTAATAATTTGCATTCTATCAAACTATAATGGAATGAAATTAGAAATCACCAATAAGATAAAAAATAGAAACCACTCTAAAACCTGGAGATTAAATAATACACTTTTGAATGATGAATGGATAGCAGAATGGGAAATTTTTTTTTAAATTCTTAGATGTAAATGGGAATACAACATACAAAAATGTCTGGGACAGTATGAAGGCAGTTTGAAGAGGAAGTTTATAGCCTTGAGTACATACATCCAAAGAAGATATATCAAATAAATAATCTAACATTTTATCTCGAGGCCCTAGAAAAAGAAGAAAAAAGGAAAACCAAAACCAAGTACAAGACAGGAAATAATTAAAATCAGAGCCAAAATTAATTAAACTGAGAAAAAGAAAAACCAATAAAAAGATCAACAAAACAAAGATCTACTTTTTTTGAAAGGACAAATAAAATTGATAAACCCTTAGCCAAACTAACCAAAAGAGAGAAAACATTCAAATTAACAAAATTAGAGATGAAAAAGGAAATATCACCACAGACACTATTGAAATCCAGAGGATCATCAGAAACTATTTTTTAAAAAATTTATACTCCTAATAAAAACAAATATAATGAAACAATATGGTTATAGTAATAGAAAATTTTGATAGATTCTTTCTAAAAAATTAGGCATTACTTTAACAGCATTATTGAGGAATTAACCGAGAATAAAAGGAAAATTTCAGTGAAAGAAACATTGAAAGATATTTACAGAATAGAGTCAGGAGGGCATTTAAAAAGTGGGGTTTAGGAGTGAGGGTATAACTCAATTGGTAGAGTGCAATCCCCAGCACCACACAAAAAAACAGGGTTTATTCACAATTTCAGCTGCTGCCTGGAATGTAAACTGTGGCATCCTCCACCTTTTGACCACAGGCATCTGGAACCACTGGACAGTTACATTGTGCATACGGAGTCAAGATGCATATCAAGGGATCATAGGACTCTTGTTTTATGAACATTTCCATTCTGTTTATATTTTCTCTATCTTCTTTCAGTCATGTCCCTGTTTTTTCTCAACACTTAGTAGCCCATATTAGCTCCCACTTTTTCTGCTTTCATTGGAGCACTGATTCACAGCATCTGAATCTGTGAATTCCAAATTACAATTCTTAAAAGACTCCCCATCCTCAAATAAAGTCTTTTTTGCTTCTGCAAAAAAAGAAAAGAAAAAAATTTATACACCAATAAGCTAAAAAATCTTGAAGATATTGACAAATTACTAGAGCCATATGACCTACCTAAACTTAACCATGAGGACATAGAAAACTTAAACATATCAATATCAAATAATGAAATTGAACCAGCTATCAAAAGAGTTAAAGCAAAGTTAACTTCAGGACCAGACGGATTCTCAGTTGAGTTCTACCAGACCTTTAAGGAAGACCTACCTAATACCAATCCTCCTCAGATTAGTTCATGAAATAGAAAAAGAGAGAATACTGCCAAACTAAAGCCATTATCACCCAGATACTAAATAAAACCAGATGAAGATATATCAAGGAAAGAAAAAATCTGGCCAATATCCTTAAAGAACGTAGATGCAAAAATTCTTACTAAAATATTGGCAAACTGCATCCAAAAACATACCAAAAAGATAACACACAATGTTCAAGTGGATTTTATCCCAGGGATACAAGGATGAACCAACATATGGAAATCAATCAATGAATTCATCACATAAACAGAGTTAAGTAAAAAATCACAGAATTATCTCAATAGTTGCAGAAAAAGCATTTGACAAAATACAGCACTCATTCATGTTTAAAACACTAGAAAAACTAGGGATAGAATGAACTTGCCTCAACATTGTAAAGGCTATTTTTAACAAACCCAAGGCCAACATTATTCTGGATGGAGAAAAACTGAAAGTATTTCCTCTAAAAACAGGGACAAGAAAAGGATGTCCACTTTTACCACTCCTATTCAACATATTTCTTGAAACTCTAGCCAGAGCTATCAGGCAAGAGAAGGAAATTAAAGAGATACAAATAGGAAAAGAAGAACTCAAATTGTCTCTGTTTGCTGATGACATGATCTTATATTTAGAAGACCCAAAAAACTCCACCAGAAGACTTCTAGAACTGATAAATGAATTCAGCAGAGTAGTAGGATACAAGATAAACACTCATGAATCAATTGTGTTCCTATATTCTAATAATGAATCTGCTGAAAAATAAATTAGGAAAGCTATCCCATTCATAATAACCTCAAAAAATAAAGTATTTGAGAATCAATCTAATAAAAAGGTGGAGGACCTCTACAATGAAAACTGTAGAATACTAAAGAAAGAAATTTAAGAAGACCTTATAAGACAGAAGGACTACCAATGTTTTTAGATAGGCAGAATTAATACTGTCAAAATGTCCATACTACCAAAAGTGCTATACAGATTCAACACACTCCCCATCAAAATATCAATGGCATTCTTCACAGAACTTGAAAAAACAAACAGTTTTGAAATTCATTTGGAAAATTAAGAGATCCAGAAGAGCCAAAGCAATACTTAACAAAAACAGTGAATCTGGAGGCATCATAAAATCAGATCTCAAAAAATACTATAGAGCTATGGTAACAAAAACAGCATGGTACCGGCACCCCAAAAGACATGAAGACTAATGAAATAGAATAGAAAACACAGAGATAATCCCACATAAATAGACTTATCTGATACTAGACAAAGGTACTAAAACATATGATGGAGAAAAGGCAGCCTTTTTAACAAATGGTGCTGGGAAAATTGGAAATCCATATATAGAAGAATGAAAACTGACTCCTATCTCTTACCCTGTACAAAAGCCAACTCAAAGTGGATCAAAGAACCTAGGAATTAGACCACAAACTCTGAAACTGCTAAAAGAAAATATAGTCCCAACACTCCAGCATGTCAGCACAGGAACCAACTTCCTTCAAAAGACTACTAAAGAGCAAGAGGTAAAATTGAAAATCAATAAATGCGATGGCATCAAATTAAAAACTTCATGCAGAGCAAAGGAAATAAGAGACTGAAGAGAGAACCTACAGAATGGAAGATCTTTGCCCTCAGATGAGGCATTAATATTCAGAATACAAAAATAACTCAAAAAACAACACCAAAAAACCCCCACAATTAATAAATGGGAAAATGTACTGTTAAAACAGACAATGCTCAAAAGAGAAGTACAAATGGTTAACAAATATATGGAAAAATGTTCAACATCTCCAACTATCAGAGAGATGATAACCAAAACTACATTGGGATTTCATCTCTACTCAGAATGGCAATTTTCAAGAATATAAGTAACAATAAGTGTTGGCAAGGATGTGGGGGGAAAGGTACACTCATACATTGTGGGTGGGGACTGCAAATTAGTGCAACCACTCTGGAAAGCAATATGGAGATTCCTCAAAAAACTAGGGATGGAACTACCATTTGACCCAGTTATCCCACTCCTCAGTATATATCCAAAAGATTTAAAATCAGCATACTGCAGTGATGCTGAAACATCAATGTTTATAGAAGCATAATTCATAATAGGCAAACTAAGGAATCCACCCAGGTTTCCTTCAACAGATGAATGGATAAAGAAAATGTGGTGTATATACACAATGGAATATTACTCAGCCATAAGGAAAAATAAAATTATGGCATTTGCTTGTAAATGGATGGATGGAACTGAAGACTATCATGCTAAGTGAAATAAGCCAGTCACCAAAAGCCAAAGGTCAAATGTTTTCCCTGATGTGTGAAGGCTAATCCAAAATAGGTGGGGAATCAGAAAGAGAGAAAGAAAGAAAAGAAAGGGAGAAGGAATTTCATCAAAAGAGGGAAGGTCAGTAGACAAAGGGGATTGAGGGGGAGGATGGAGGGATGGGAAAAGAGAAGAACAATAGAATAAATCTGAGTTGACTATTGTATGTACATGCATAAATATAGCACAGTGAATCCCAACATCAAGTATATCCACAATACACTATTTTTTTAATCTATAAATAATTACAGAAAAATCAAGAATAAAGCGAGGGGAGCAGGGGGAAGGGGGAGGGAAAGTGCTGGGGACTGAATTAGAGCAAGTTATATTCCATGTTTTTATTATTATGTCAAAATGTATCCTTATGTTATGTTCAACTAAAGAGAATCAATAAAAATTACAAAATGTAATAATTATAATTGTTATATAAAAATAAAGGAAATATGAGGGGCCAGAGAAACTTAATAAAAAAAACTTTTTTTAAATTTAATTTATTAATTTAATTTTATAATATTTATAAAATTAATAAAATCCAAGGTACTAACTTCCATTGGATGAAAGAGCTAGTTTCATTAGGAAATGTTATGATCTAGATATGATGTGTCCCCACCAAAGCTCATGTATAAGAAAATGCAAGAGGGTTTAGAGGCAAAATGATTGGGTTATAAGAGGATTAACCTAATCAGTGTATTAATCCCCTAATAAGGATTAACTGGGTGGTAACTATTGGCAGTTAAGGTGTGGCTGGAGGTTTGTCATGGGGGCATGCCTTTATGATATATATTTTGGTCCAGAGAGTGGCGCGCTCTCTCTCTCTCTCTCTCTCTCTCTCTCTCTCTCTCTCTCTCTCTCTCTCTCTCTCTCTCTCTCTCTCTCTCTCTCTCTCTCTCCTTCATGTTCATCATGCCCTGAGCCACTTTCTTCCATTACACACGTCCTCCATGACATTCTTCTGCTTCATCTTGAGCCTCTAGGTATGGAGCTGACCTATGGATACAGACCTCTGCAACTTTGAGCCTCCAAATAAAATTTTCCTCTTTTAATAGTTCTTGTCAGGGCTTTCAGTCACAGTGTTGAAAAATCTGACTAAAACAGTAAATATTTTATGTTGAGGGACCTTCTTTAGATTAAAATATCCAACACTTCAGATAGAGTTATATGAAATATAAATTAAATCAGAGAAATTACAATTAAAACCACAAGGAGGGGCTGGGGTTATGGCTCAGTGGTAGAACACTTGCCTAGCATGTGTGAGGCGCTGGGTTCGATTCTCAACACCACATATAAATAAATAAAATAAAGGTGCATTGACAACTTTAAAATATTTAAAAACACACACACACACAAGGAGATACCAACATATAGCCACCAAAATGATAAGTACTGGCAAGTATGTAGAACAACATCTCCTATACAATGCTGAAAATGAACTGGAACAACTTCAAAAGCTATTCGATGATATCAACTGAGCTGAACATACACATACCCTATGACTCAGAAATGCCATGGTTTGTTACATTCCTATAGTAGTCAGTTTTGTTAGCATAACAACAAATGTCTTTTTCTTCCTCCTAAGTATACTGGTTACTAATGTAGACTCTGGAGACAGACTAGGGACAAACTCTAGTTCTTACAAATTGTGTGATTTTGAATAATTTTATTTCATCTTGCAATCATTCAAATGCCTCATATGTAAAACTAGGATTATGCAGTACTTTCCACAGGGGACAAAACATTTTTTTCTGGTACTAAGGATTGAAACTGGGGCATTTTACCACTGAGCTATATCTCCAACAATTTTGATTTTTTATTTTGAGACAGGGTGTCACTAAGTTGCTGAGGATCTTGCTAAATTGCTGAGGATGGTCTCCAACTTGCAATCCTCCTGTCTCAGTCTCCCAAGCCCCTGGGATTACAGACCCAGCTTAAAATATTTTTAAATGAATATTTCCTTGTGTTCAAGTTTACAAGGATAAATAGTCAGGAATCCCATTATATTAAAAAATGTAATGTGGAGACATTGAGATACCTTGCTCTCTGTGACCTTAGGAGAATTAAAGAACTCTCTGTTTCTGTTGTCTCCTCTTTTAAAAAGGAAAAATATCGTCCATACCTAAGGGGTTGTTGGTTTGAGAATGATATGAGTTAATACAAGAAAACCTGTAGAACAGTTGTAAGCATACAGTAACTGCTTGCATGTTGAGATTTTACAGTTTTGATAATTGTATAGTTATCTATCTTTGAAAACAATCTATAGTCTTATAACTCAATTCTATTGATAAAATGATATATTTTCAGAATTACAAAATTTCACTACAACTACTGCTCGATGATGTAACCATACTGAGGAGGTATAAAAAGGACAAAAACAACACCACCATGTCTCCACATGGCTGAACAAAAAGTTCATGTCCTGACCTTCTGCAATAGTTTCTTAATGGTTGCCCCATATGCACTCTTGTCTCTCCCTAGACCATTCTCCACACAATGGCCAGAATCACCTTCTGATACCAAATGTCAGATTACGTCACTAATATACTCTATCCTTTTAACAAAACTCAGAATAAAATACAAACTCCTTACATGGCCCAAACACTGGGGCTCCTGTTTGCCCTGTGCACGTCAACTCCCACAACCCCACTCCATTGTCTATCAGGCTCAAGCCACTGGAGCTTTTACTCTGGTCCTTGATCAACTGGTATACCAACAAGTCACAGGGACAATGACAAAATGACCTCTCTTGGATTCTTGGATTCACTTTGGCATTCAGGACTCAGCTCAAATGGCACTTCCTGAGAAAGTGCCTCGCTGATTACATCATACATCATAATCGCTGTCCCTTGATTTTCTACTCCATATGGTTATTCTCTTCAAATAACAAATCACCATATCAAACTGTTCTGCCTAATGATTCATTTGTCTCCTCACTGCAGTTTTTTCCAAAGTAGGATGACAGTTCCAGGGAGACTGCATGTCTTGTTCTTTGTGCTATTTCTTCAGAGCCTAGATCAGAGCATTGTACATAAATCACTGAATAAGTATTACTTAACTGAATGAACTGCTACCTATTTAATGCAAAATACATGACATACATACTTAAAGCCAAGGAGCAGGAGAAACTGACAGTGAAATTGGATATCAATGGATTCAAAATTTTAGACCTTGATGCAAGTCTCCAGAAGTGCTTTTCAAATTTGGATGAGTACTGAACAAATTGGAAAAATTACTAAAAATTAGATACCTCACACCTCACTTCCTGATTTTGATTCATCTTTCTTAGGGTAGACTCAAATATTTACAAATTTAACCATCACCTCCTGGCAATTTTGAAGTAATTCATGAACCACATTTGGAAAAATACTGACCTCAACAGCTCTTACTGGAGTATTATTAGTTTAATGCCTACCATGCAGAGTGATAGGACCTCTGGAGAGTCTCAATGTAATTACTCCAAAGTACACTGTGGTCCTTCCCTCCTACCTGAGACCATGGTTGCCTTCCCACATGACATCACATTCAAACTCCAGAGTACTAATTACTTATCATCAGGACTTGTTTTTGCTATCCTGTTGTATAGAGTAGGTTGGTGGAAGAGTAGTGGCTTACCTATAATGTCCCAAAAACGGGGCTCTGATTATCTTTACTTGCTCTTGTAGCCTATCTAATTGAGTCGACATCTCACTTTGTTCTTGTCTATGAGCTCCTGGTTCTGGGATGTGGATACTGTCCTCTTCCCTGATGTTACACTGGAAAGTATAGTAATGAAATAGAAAGCACATGCAACAGAGAGGGAAGTAAGAGGATGGGAAACACATGAAACACAGAGGCTGGGATAATGATGTCTTATCTACCCTCGCCTAGCTAACTAGAAGCTCTGTATTGAAAGTTTTCCTCTTCCAAGCTCCAGGCCACAATTCTCACACATACACAGCAGTAACACTGAGACTCACTTGATGGAAATGTAGGTTTACTATTACTTGTCCAGATAATCTTTCTGTAGTCATGCTATTGTTCATGTCAGAGGTACAAAACTGACAGAATGAAGGAAGCAAAGTTGGAATTGGAATTTACATATGCTGAGGGGTCTATTAGATGCCACACCATGCATTATTATTTTCAAGCATTTTCTCTTCAAATACTCAAAATGATACTCTGAGGTGGGCATCATTACTTTCCTCATACAGATGAGGAGATTGTCAGGCTCAGAGAGCAAAGTACAAGCTCCAGCAATTCTAGAGAAGTGTCAAGTTGACACTGAGGTCACTGTGAAGGGGCTTCTACTGTTTAATTTGGGGAAATTTTGAGCACCAAAATATACAATAATAATAATAGAGGGTACCTCTTTGAGAAAAATGGAAATCTCTGAATCATTCTAATACCAATGAATATGTTAATAAATGCATTAATAAATAAGGAAGAAGTCCCTATCTTTCCCTAAAGTACTAACTAATGATTCTAGAAGAAATATCAAAATTGGAAAAGCAATGCCTGACAACTATCATAATAATACATGATTCAGGAAAGAATCCTAAGTGGAAGCTCTCTCTGCACCAAATCACACAGCATTCGCTGAATCACCATGGTAACCACACAGACCAAGGAAAGCTGGAAAAGTAAAAACAATCACCATTCTGACCTTGCTGTTAATATGTGCTAAGAAGCAAATACACTGACATAATGTACAATAATTAAGCACAAATATTATGGTTTGAATCTGAAATTTCCCCCAAAAGCTCATGTATCAAAGACTTGGTCCCCAATGCAGCAGTGTTCAGAAGTAAGGTTTTTGGGAAGTGATTGGATCATGGGAGTTGCAATCTCATCAGTGGATTAATTTATTTTACATATTAATAATTTGAATGAACTACTGGTAGGAAGGGGAAGCTTGTAGGTAGGAAGAGCAGAATTGGAGGAAATAGGTTATTAGGAGGTCATGCCTTTGGGGACTATATCTTGTCTCTGGTCTCTTCTGCCCTCTTGGTGTTTCCTGGCTTTTAAGAGCTGAGCGCTTTTCTCTACTATACCCTTGTACCAGGATGTTCTGCCTCACCTTAGGCCCAAAGCAATGGAACCAGTCAACCAAGGACTGAAACCTCTGTAACTTTGAGCCAAAATAAATCCTTTCTCCTTTAAATTGTTCTTATAAGGTATTTTGGTCATGGCAATGAAAAGTTAACACAAGAATTAACCCAAGCTATAAATATTCTTGGCAGTTTCAGTAACATACAAATACATATATAGGTACATGCATACATATATACCCTCTCCCATTCTCTCTCTTACCACCCAAGATCCCAGAAATTCACTGAAATTTATTTACTGGGGTCAAGGGTAAAGAAGTAAACACGCACATTTTGAGAATTCTCCTGTAATTCCAGAGACTTGGGAGGCTGAGGTAGGAGGATTGCAGAGTTCAAAGTCAGCCTCAGCAAATTAGCAAGGCCCTAAGTAACTCAGTGAGACCCTGTCTCTAAATAAAATATAGAAAAGGACTGGGGATGTGGCTCAGTGGTTAAGCACCCCTGGATTTACTCCCCAGTACCAAAGAGAGAGAGAGAAAGAGAGAGGGAGAGAGAGAGAGAGGAAAAGGAGGGAGAGGGAGAGGGAGAGAGAGAGAGATTCTAATAACAAACTATGCTCTTGTTTTTGGTAGTGGGGATTGAACCCAGGGGCACTTAACCACTGAGCCACATCCCTAGACTTTTTTTGTATTTTATTTAGAGACAGGGTCTCGCTGAGTTGCTTAGGGCCTCACTAAGTAACTGAGGTTCGCTTTGAACTTACAGTCCTCCTGCCTCAGCCTCCCAAATCGCTGGGATTACAGGTATGTGTCACAACTCCCAACCCAAAATGTTCTTTGAGTTTTCAGGAACTGACCTGGAGAATGATCTCTAGGGCATTTTTCTCCTGAACTGCAATATATTAACAATGACTTCTAATAGATGATAAGGAAATACAAATATGTACTAAGAATCAAACACATTTTCTTTCATAAAGTAGCTTGTGCTTTCAAACAAAAAGCTTCCTTAGCAGTTATTGCAAAACATTTTTTACTGACATCTCAGTGAAGATACCATAAATAGCAATGTGCTTTTTTTTTTTTTTTTTTTTTTTGCGGTACTGGGGAATGGAACTCAGGACCTTGTGCTTGCGAGGCAGGCACTCTACCAGCTGAGCTATTTCCCCAGCCCACAATGTGCTTTTAAAATAAACTTATAACAGCATCAAATGTATGAAATTATTTATGGATAATCTGTTTACCTGTACACTAAGTATCATAAAATATTGATCAGCGAATTAAAGAAAGCCTACACAAATGAAGATCTATGATGTTCATGGATCAGAAGACTCAGTATGGTTAATGTTAATTCTTCCAGTCTAATCTATAGTTTTAATGCAAACTCAATAAAAATTTACTAAATTTATTTTAAAATAAGTTGACAGGCTGATTCTGAAATTCACATGGAATTTCAAAGTTCTTAGACTGTGAAAAACATCTTTGAAGAGGAGCAAAGAGAGGCTGAGTGTGGTGGCACACGCATGTAATCCCAGCAGCTTGGGAGGCTGAGGCAGGAGGACTGTGAATTCAAAGCCAGTCTCAGCAACTTAATGAGGTCCTAAGCAACTCAGTGAGACCCTGTCTCTAAAAAAAATACAAAACAAGGTCTGGGGATGTGGCTCAGTGGTTAAGTAACCCTGGGTTCAGTCCCCAGTATGAAAAAAAAATCCTATAGACCCACACATATATGGCAACTGATTTTCTGCAAAGGTGTAAAGGTAGTTCAGCAGAAAAAGTATGAACATTCAATAAATTGTGCCAGAACAAGTGGACACCTATATGCACAAATATAAACTGATACATCTACTTTCCTCCAAACGACATAATTTTATTTTTATGTATGACTGAATAAAACTCCACTGTGTATATATAGCACATTTTCTTTATCCATTCATCTGTTCATAGACACTTAGGCTGATTTCATAACTTGGCTATTGTGTATTGTGCTATGGTAAACATGGGAATGCATGTATCACTAAAGCATAATGACTTTAATTTTGGGGGGAAGATACCAAGGAGTGGTATAGCTAGATCATATCGTATTTCTATATTAGTTTTTCTGAGGAACTTCCATACTGTTTTCCACAATGGTTGTACTAATTTACATTCCCAGCAACATTATATAAGATATGAGATCCTTTTTCTCACATCCTTGCCAGCATTTACTGTTTTTTGTGTTCTTGATTGCCATTCTAGTAGAAGTGAGATGGAATCTAAGTGTAGTTTTTGTTTGCATTTCTCTTATAGCTAAATATGTTGTACTTTTGGTGGGGGGTACTGGGCTTTGAACCCAAGGTAGCTTAACCACTGAACCACATCCCTAGCCCTTTTTATGTTTTATTTTGAGACAGAGTCTCACTAAGTCCTTAGGGCCTTGCTAAATTGCTGAGGCTGGCTTTGAACTAGTGATCCTCCTGCTTCAGCCTCCTGAGTCTCTGGGATTAGAGGTGTGAACTTTTTTTTTACTATAATTATTGGGCTTTTGTACTTCTTATTTTTAGAAGTGTCTGTTCATTTCATTTTCCCATTTATTGAATGAGAGAACATCATGTTAAGCAAAATAAACTAGACTCAGAAAGACAACTATTGCATATTTTCTCTTATATGTGGAAGACTATTAGTATACAGGAAGGGGATCAAAAGAGGATAATAGACAAGGTAAAGGGAGGTAATTGGGAATGGATTTGTTCAAAGTGTATTATAAGCATGTATGAATATGCCACAGTGAAACAAAAATTGTGTATAATTAACATGCATCAATAAAAAATAAAATAAATTCATCCATATATTGTAACAGATAGAAAAAACAACACAAAATGTATTTTTATCTAAATATAAAGCCTAAAGCTATAAAACTTCTGGAAAAAAACATAGGAGAAAACCCTTGTGACCTTGGGTTAGGTAAATATTTCTTACATAGGATACCAAAAGCAACATCCAAACTATAAATTAACAAATTTATAAATTAGACTACCTCAAAATTTAAAAAGGTCTATTCATCCAATGGCACTGTTGAGAGAACAAAATGTTAGGTCGATAACTGGGAAAATATTCAATATTAATTAAAATAAAATATTAATTTTCAAATAAAATCTGACAGGTTCACTGGCACTTGCCTGTAATCCCAGCAACTCCAGATGCTGAGACAGGAGAAAAATGTGTCCAATATCATTAGACACTAGGGAAACGTAAATTAAAACTACAATGAGATATCACGACACCCAACAAAAATAGCTAAATTTTTTTAAAATGACCATACCTTGTATTAAAAAGATTGTGGAGGATGGAACTCTCATATACTACTGATGAAAATAAAAAATGGTATAATCACTTTGGAAAACAGTTTAGCAATTTCTTAAAATGTTAACCACACATCTACCATTTAATTCAACCATTGCACTCATAATGATTTCCCTAGGGGAACAAACATCATATGTGTATGTAAAGTCTTTTACACAAATGTTTATACCATCTTTACTTAAAAGAGCCCTAAACTGAAAACAATATAGAATGGATAATAATCTGATTATCAAATAAGAATCCATGTTATCACAATACCTTCTAGCCAACTTTCAACACACATATGACAGTGTCGATGGGAGCCACTGATTTTTTTTCATATGGTCAGGAAATTACATATAAATTTATCACACATATTAAACATGTTTCTTTTTCAAACTGGACAATTCATGCTTTAAGAAAAAGAAGGCATCACTAAAGTGGGACTCAAAACCTGCTACAAAGCATATAGTGGATGATGAAACGAAATTCCACCGGACAAACTTCTCTTCCAATGATGAGAACAAAGAATCTTCTCTACTTTCAGACTATTTCATGAACCTCAGAGGAGTTATCCCACATTATGTATCTGTTCAAATTTATGGGCTCACTAGAGGTAGGTGTGATATTCCATCACGGATGGAAGTGTCAGGGGTCTCCTAAGCACTGCTACCCTTCAGATATGAAGTGGAAAATTCAGCAGCCATCATGACCCACATCCTCAGAAACTGTCTTCTTCAGACACCTGATATGAGCCCAGTCACCAGAAGAAGAGTTGCCTAGGGTGAGACAGAATCTAGAAATTACTATGCTTTATTGGAATAACTATATCCATGGAACCATGCTAGGCACTGAGGTGAGCATTTGTGATTCCACAATAACCACAGAGTAATGGGGCTTACACATGTGTCATCCCTGAAGGTTACAGCAATCCTGTGGGTGAGCATTCTTGTCCTCATTTTATAGAGAACAAGTTGGGTCACAGAGGGTCATTCCCTGTCTTATCCTTTTGTGCCAAGCCTTTACAAGGAAAGCAGGTCTAGGACACCCTGGAGCAAGCTGGGTCAAGCTGCTGGGGTCAGGAGGGTGCCTTATCTCTCTCTCCCTCTCGAGACAGCAGGGCACCCAGTCCCAGAGCAGGAACAAGGCAACTTGGGTCTGGGATCTCTTCATCTCCCCACATCCCAGGCAAGCTCAGCCCCCTGCTGAATCCAAACAGCTGGAGGCGGGACCCTGCTCTTGAGCCAGAGCAAATCGGTCTCCAATAAAATGTCATTATGGTCACCATAACGACATCATGTTTCTAAGGCAACTGCACTGCATGCTATTCTTGTACACAGGAAATGCTTTCCACAGTCTTCTGTCCCTTGCCTTTCCCTTAATGCAAAACACCTTCAACTTTCAGGCCACCTGAAAACATACTAAGCAGAGAAACTAGGTGGGTATACAGATATCTGAGAGAACTCTGCACAGATTGTTAAAACAAAGCATGTCCAAAGAAGAATATTAATCAGTAAACAGACTCAGGGAGATATCCCTAGGCTCCTGGAGATGAATTATCTCTCTGCAGGGGAATGTATAAAACTCACACACCACACTAAGCAGTCTGACATCTGTGGTAAAAAGCAGACTGTCCATAATCATGTGACTGAATGATTCAGTTACACCACAAAATATCTTTAAAGGAATTTTTGGGAAAGCAAGTCTATAATTAAAGTTATTTCTCAGGTAGAAACTTGGTTAATTGAAATGTATATTAGGATATCATGAGGAATTTTTAGCCTCAGTTCCTGACAGTTTCTTCCATGTGCAGGGATATACATGATCAAACTACTTTTTTCCTTTCTATATATCCACTCCTCTATTGTGGTAATTGTTTGCAAATGGTGAGTTAGAAATAGAAAGAGCAGCCAGGTGTGGTGGTTCATACCTGTAATCCTAGCTACTCAGGCAAGAGGATCACAAGTTTGAGACCAGCCTAGGCAATTTAGTGAGTCTCAAAATAAAATAAAAAGATCTGGGATGTAGCTCAGTGGCTCAATCCCCAGTATGGTGCTGGGGGAAGGAAGGGGAATAGGTCACATAATCAGGCCCTCTCCCTTTTAAATGCTTGATAGTAATCTGTGCTCAGGGAGTCTGTTTTGCTCCGCCCCTGAAGGGTAGTTCTTACAGTGGGTCCACAGCTCTTCTTTTTTTTTAGTCTCAATGGCTCCCTTGACTATTCCTATAATCTTGTAAAAGGGTTAAGTTATTAAAAGACCCCCAAACATATACCCTTTCTCCACATTTGAACCCTAAACCAACTACAAAATCTAAAAAAAATAAGAATACGATTACTCAATACCTTATAATAGTAATAAATATTAGAGAAAGTGGCTTTGATCTGCAGGCAAGATGCTTCTTAATGAAGCTCAGAATTGGACAATCTTTTCCAGCCATTGGTACTGAGTTGATAGAGTCAAAATTGCATATCCATCTGCTATCTGCTGAAGGAGTCCTGCCTACATGATCTTAAGGAAAGAAGCTTCCTGACAAAGGCTATCTCTTTAACAGGAGAAAATGTTTCAGGACAACTCCTATAACAAAGACTTCTCAAAGGGAAATAAATGTCCATTGTTCTAATTGTATACACTCCTAGAAATGTTTGAGGATATGACTTTTCATAGGGCTCACAGAGTCATTTGTAGCAACAGCCTCAATTTCTTAAAATGTGTGACTGCAGTGGAGGGGGACTGGAATTAGGTGCTAAATTCCAAAAGTAGAGTGTAAATCATGTATCAAGAAAATTTCCTTGAAAATTCCTTCAAGAAGTAATTGAGGAAATGTTCAGAAATTGACACTCACCTGTAAACCCACATGCAGACTATAGCCAAAGTTATAACAGTCTTCCAAAACTTTAAGGATAAGGGATTCCCTATATTATCCAAGCTACAGAAAAAAAGAAAGAGTAGTCCCTAACCATAGGTTTGGAATTTCCATTTTTGCTTAATAAAACACCTTCAAACAACAGTGATTTGTTAACTCTCAGAATTCTTTGTGTTTACTGAGTTCAGTAGGATATTTTTCTGCTTCATGTGGTTATCTCCTCAGGTTGTCTGGTGATATCTATCACATTTACTTCCTCTTCATGTGATGTTGTCACCTCAGTAATATTGAGGATTCATTCAACTAGGATATTCAAGAGAGCTCTCACACGTAGATGACAACTGGTATAGGCATTCAGTGGTAGCCTGGGTGGGACTGTTGATGTTAGTACCTTGGTTCTACCACCATATGACCTTCCATGTATAGGGTTGTAAAGTAAAATAAAAAGCATCACTTAAATTTGAATTTCATATGAATATTTTTAGCATAAGTACATGACATACAATATAATTTTGCTTATCTAAAATTAAAATTCAACTGTGCATCTTGTATTTCTATTTGCTAAATCAGGCAACCTTAAGGGAAGGGCCTCTGAAAATGTAAGATCATTAAATAGCTAAGACACTTCCAGTGGCACAGGTCTGAAGAAATTAGGAAAATCAGATTTAAAATAAAGACCAAATTTGATAAAAAGAAGAATGGAAATAAAAACAGAAGCTGGTTGGTGGAATGAAGAAGAGGCACATCCACTGTTGTTTCCAAATTGACATACCTGATTCTGAGGCCCATATTATTTTAAAATAATTACATGAATGATTTTGAATCACAAGTTCTGTTCCTCCAATAAGGAGTTATCAGTGGAGGGTTTAGAAAAGGTCCATCAAGGTGATTCTGATGTGCAACCCCTAGTTAAGGGACCCTAACTGAGGAGGCAGGTCAAGCACGTTGCCACATGACTTCCTTTCCACAGGGAGAAAAAAAACAGCTATTCTTTATGGAGCCAATTGTTTACAGGGAATCAACTCCAGGTCCCTCATGTTAGTAGCTAGATTTAATCTCATGACAACCTGTTAGTGAAATATCAATATCCTCAATTTATGGACATGTTATTACAAAGCACATGCTTCTAACCACAGATATGGATGGTGAAAAGGTTGCTTACCAGGCCTACTTCTAGAGTCAGGGAGAGAAACTCACAGCCTGGGCACTTTGAGTAGCCTGCGGCTGTTCTATAACAAATATTCCAGGACTTATATTGTGGAGATAGTTAATCTTCCTCTGCCTGTGTTTACTCTCCCTGTAGCAGGGAACCACAATTGGTGCCCCTTCTCCCTTGCCTCAGGGGAGGTTTTAGCAGGGATGGATGAAGAAGTTGTCTGAAGTCAGGGTTTCTTCTGTACTTAGAAAATATTAAACTTAAAAAAAGTATGGGGTTGCTTATTCCTGGTAAGGAACAAAGGACCTCTGAGTATATAGATTGCGGATAGGAAGGCAAATTTCTCACAGACAGGGATGAGACGCTTTCTACAAATCCTGGTAAGTTTCAGACTTTTCTGGGCATGCCAAAATGGACTTTCACACAAGATTTCCTTAGGGATAAACAATACATAAAAAGTTTCATGTCTGTTATATCTGGCTAGAATCTTGGATTAGCTTCTCCTTCTGCTCTTCCCCTGGTCAATGCCTGCTTAACTTAAATAAACCACTTCCGGTGAGATAACTCCTTAGAGATACCATAATGGTTATTAGCACCAGTCCCCTAGTTACTCCACTAACTTTGCCATTTACAGATACACTTTTCATTTGAAAAGAGTAAATACAAATTCATAATTTCTCATGGAGCATTCAAATATCTTATCTAAGATTTGCCCTAAGATTCATCTCTTCTATTTTAAGGAGGATGCCAAGGGCACAGGTCAGATAAGCAATGGAATCCTGGGTCATTCGATAGAGAACTGGGAAATGTATTTCAGAGAAGCTGGTAAAAGAGAAGACAAGGGTTGGGGTTGTAGCTCAGTGGTAGAGTGTTTGCCTAGAATGTGTGAGGCACTGGGTTCAGTTCTCAGCACCACAATAAAAATAAATAAATAAAATAAAGGTATTGTGTCCATCTACAACTAAAAAAAGTATTTTAAAAAGTGAAGACAACTGTGGAGTTATGCTTCTTCCTCTAAAAGATCCCATAAGACTAATGAAATTACTTTTTCTTCTTGGCAGACACAGTATAGCACAATAAAATCTGTATGAAACTTCTAGATGTAGAAAGCTATAACCAACTTTACTGAAGATTCTTTCAAATAGACTATTTCTAAGATATTTAGATGAGATTAGAAAATAACAACAATTAAAGGAGCAAGCCAAAAACTTCTTTAACTCCTACTTAGATAACTTTTTAAAATTAACTTTAACTGTGTATATAATATGACACTGACATATCTTTGGAACTACATGATAACTTTTATTTCGTTTGACACACCTTCAGGGTCAAGAAGGTGCTTCTTGCTTCACAGACAAGAAAACTGAATCTCACATCCCAGGCACACAGGTAAAGCATCTGTGCGACTTTTGATACTTTTTTTCATCAAATCTCAATCAGAACCCTATGGAGGAGGAAAGTCTCGCCCCCTAAAAGAACAGGGGTTCAGGCAGCTTAAATGTCTCATACTGTTACATATTATGCTTCCTAGTCATTGGATGATCCCAGACTAGAACTCATACCTTTCTGACCCCAAAGCCCTTACACTACCCTTTGTTTCAATTAGCTTCACTTTGATTATTGGATATATTTTTATGGACTTTATTTCTGAATATAACAGGAAATCACATTCAGTTCAAATAATATGAAAAACACATTCACAGATGAAGTAATCAAGAAATAGAAATAATCAACTATCCCACAACTCACCAATAGTCCATTCTGACTCTTAACAATGACTTAAAATCTAGTTCCAATTTACTGGGAAAATTTGAGAAAACACTTTGCTTTCCTTTCTATCTTTTTAAACCATATCACCTATCTATTGCTTTTAACAGAAAAAAAAATCTATGTATCATTCAATCCTTGAAATGGATTAACTATTGCAAGAATATCAATGGCAGAAACATTTGTTTCTCAAAAATAATGTTTTCTCAATGTTCATGTTCAATAAATTAATTTTAAATATTTTAATTAAATCTATATTACAATATATTTGCTTATAGTTAATGCAAACTATAGAAATTGAGGCCAAAATAAAGATGCATTCTGGCATATGAGCTTTCACTCCACTTCCTTCAAGCACAGTAGTGTCTATGCTTGCTTGCCATTTACTAGGATGAGAGAAAACATGTAGGGGCTTTATAACTGGTCTGGTCATTTTCATTGGTTCCATCTACACCTGGCTTTGCCTAGTCCAGTACTCTTTGGTGATCCTGTTGAGAATACTCATGTCTCTCAGTTTGTCCTTGCTCTCCACCTAACCATTCTCCATCAGGATGTAGGCTGGTACTCACAGCTGAATATTGTTCTCCTGTTCAACAGAGACCATCTCAGACAGTACCAATGTCAAAGTCATTCTGTGACCATGATGAAGTAAAAACAAAGAACAAAACAAGCATGCATACCACAAAAATAACCAACATTCTTTTCTCTTGGCTAATGTGACTGCTGCTTTATTACCAATTACAGCTTTAGCCTTTCTCTGTTCTTCTCTCCTCCCAAATTTCTTTAAGACAAACAATTATAGAATTACTCTCACTTTATGACAGCACCCAATCTTGACCAATATTCCACTTCCTTGAACCCTTTCCAAAATTGCCTGACACAAGTCCATATCTTATAAGTTATTCCTTCTATTGAGACACCCCATTATTCTCCATAGTGTCCATTCTTACTCACTGAGACAAAGATTAACTTTGGCTACAGATGTGGTATTTTGATTCAAGAATTCAGACAATGAGACAATACTCAATTGGATGGCCACCAATTCAAGGTGGCAATGAAAGGTTTACAAGGCCCTGTTACTTCTTATTTCTACAGTATTGGGACTCTGTATGGATCAAAGATCTGCAAGGGACAGAGTCCACCACAGATGACTATACCAACATGCAATTAGATTATCTGTGGTATGGTATAGAGTACTGGGTGAAAATACTATGTCAGAAGGAAACAAATGGCAGAGACAGGAAGGTCTATCCACAGCTGCTTTGTTCATTTCCCTGTGCCCTGCCTGGTATACTTTGCTTAGGGATAGGGTTGGAGGGAGCCTGGAACTGTGAAACTCCAGGGGCTTAATTCCAAGAAGAGGCATTATTTCCCATATGTGACTTTCCTTCCTGTCCATCAGATACAAAGACATCAAATTTGTGGGCACCTCCAATAAGGTTCACTCATCAGAAGGGTTTCAGGTGAGGGTGGTTGGGGGACTCCTTGCCATGTTCCATCAGAGCCCATGAACCTCTATGAGTAAGGAGCCCCAGAAGGGTTGGAAGGAACTCCAGAGGGAATGTTGTTGACAATGCCCTTTTCCAGCTGCATGTTCAACTGTGTGCATTTCCTCAGGATATCTCTGGTTCCTGTGTATTAATCTCCACTTCCAACAACTTGCCCCAGAACTTATCTCTGTTACTTATGAGATACCCATAAACCTGAGATTCCACCTACAGTTCCTGCCCTGGGTCCTAATAAATAACTTCTGCTTATCTTTGTAAATAACTGCTGTTTATCTTCCATTGATCCTATTTGACTACTCATGAGGCTTAAATGGTTTCATTCCCTTAAGGATCACAGAATTCCCTTCATATACTGTCCCTTGTGATACCACCCTCCTATAACTTCTGAGCAGAAGCTAATGATTAGATATGAACCAGCCATTCCTCGGTGAACATATCCAAGAGCAGATACATTGATCCTAGATAATTCAAGTTTTGATGACATCCCCTTCCCTCACCAAAATAAAATAAAAGTGGTGAGAACCAGTGTTCATGTTCTTAGCACCTTAACCTATATCAAAATAGATGATAATTGTAATGGTAGGAGGACTCAACTCTGAGTATCTTCTAGGTCAAGTAAGGCGTTGATCTCACACAGACTTCTTGGGAGCTTCTAAAGCATCACAAATAAGCAAACAAATAATCCTTCAATAAGATCCAGAGATCAATGGCCACAGAACCTGGAGTGCTCGATCTATTTTCTCAGAGCACTTTTTGCTCCCCTTAGAGCCCCCACTTTTCATTCCAGTCATACTGGACCCTCTGTCCCCTCTGTTCCACCCACCCCATAACTGCTGCCTATGCAATCAGGCCCAGCTCTTCTTTCAGGAGTCTCTGATGACTCTAGTGAGACCTTCATCCTCTTCTACATTAAGTTGGCCCTACAGAGAGCTATATCAATAGAACTTTCACCAGGACATGATCCTGGCCCATTATTTACTGTGATCTTTCCACCCTGAGCTACTTAGTGGTGTGAAAAGGGATAGGTGCTCAGAGAATACCCATGTGATGGTGCAGATCAAGGCAGAAGAAAGAACTTACCCAGAGTTTCTCAGGCACTGGGGCCCAGGAAGACCTCCTGCAGACCCACTGTCATCTTTTCCTGGAGTTCAAGAAGGTCTTGGAGCTCCAGGTCATGTGAATACCTGACATAAACAAAAACGAACATAACAGAGTACAGGAAATGTTAACTAATCAATGGAAAATGGTTGAAGACTCCTCCTTTACCCCAACTCCATTATACTTTACAACAGAGATGGCATTTAATTTCTTCTATAATATAGATGAGCGTGTGTTCCCTTCTACTTACATTCCCAAATATTCACTAAAATATACTGATGCTTCCAGATAAAGAAACATTTTCTCCATTGAAGATCAGAGCAGTTGGGTTTGGAAGAAAGCAAATACTGTCCTCGTGGAATGTGGATGAAATATTGTGCTGGGATCATGAGCAAGGTTTCTGTTTGAACTCTCACGAAGCTCACCTCAGATAGGGTCAGGATTTCTTTTTATATACCAGGAAGGTGAGACGGGAGAACTAGCATCACATCCCTGATTGTATGATTCTAGCACCTATGTCTTTTTTGTTGTTGTTTTTTTTTTGGGGGGGGTGCTGGGGATCGAACCCAGGGCCTACCGACTGAGCTATCTCCCCAGCCCCTCCAGCACCTATGTCTGAACCTTTAACTTATATCATACCAAAAAAAAATCTTCAAATGAATTAAGTACTTCAACTTAGTACCTGAAACTATAAAACTCCCAGAAAATCACAAATGATAAATTTTGATAAATTTATTTTTTTGCCACTGGCATTAGCAGTGATTTTTCTTTCTTTCTTTCTTTTTTTTTTTTTTTTTTTTTGGAAATGACACCAGAAGCTCAGACAACAAAAACAAAGTTAACAAGTAGGACTACACCAAACTACAACACTTCTGAACAGAAAAGGAAATATTCAATAAAATGAAAAGGGGACCTTTGAAATGGGAAAAAAAGTTTGTAAAATATATACCTGATAAAGATTTAATATCCAATCTATATATGGAACTGCATCACACAAAAAAAAATACAAAAGTCAAATGATCTAATAAAACATGGGTAAAAGACCTAAAGAGACATTTTTCCAAAGAGGATATACAAGTGAACAAGAGGTATATGAAAAAAAATTCAACATCAGGAAGCATCAGGAAAATGGAAATCAAAATCAAAATGAGATATTCTCTCATACTAGTTAGGATGGCTATTATCAAAAGACAGAAGACAACCAACTTAGGTGCCCTTCAACAGATAAATGATAAAGAAAATGTGGTATATATATACAATTACTCAGTCATAAAGGAGAATGAAATTATGGAATTTGCTGGTAAATGGATGGAACTGGAAACTATCATGCTAAGTGAAATAAGCCAGTCTCCAAAAACCAAAGACTGAATATTATCTCTGATATGCAGATGCTAACACACAATGGAGGGGATGAGAAAAGAAGTTCATTGGATTAGACAAAGGGGAATGAAAGGAAGGGAGTGGGGATAAGAATAGGAAAGACAGTAGAATGAATCTGACATAACTTTCCTATGTTCATATATAATACACAACAGTGAAACTCTGCATCATGTACAACCACAATAATGGGAAGTTATACTCCATGTATGTATAATATGTCCAAATATACTCTACTGCCATGTACATATAAAGAGAACAAATAAAAAAGGCAAAAGATAACAACTGCTGGCAAGAATGTGGAGAAAATGGACCCTCATACACGGTTGATGAAAATGTATATTGGTACAAAAATTATGCAAAATAGGAAGTTTTCTCAAAAAATTAAAATAGAACTACCATATGATCCAGGAACCCAATTCCTCTTCTGGGTATGTGCCCAAAGGATATGACATCACTATGTCAAAGAGATATCTGTACACTCATGTTTATTACAAAAGTCAAGATAGGGAAATAATTTGTGACAGAAGTAATTGTAGAATATGTACGATGGAATAGTATTCATACTTAAAAGAGATCCTGTGGTTTGTGATAAGATGGAAGAACATGGAATACATTGTGTTAAGTGAAATAAGTCAGACACAGAAACACAAATAATGCATTATTTCACTTATACATGGAATCTACAATAGTCATACTCAAAAACAGATTGTAGATTTGTTGCCAGGGATGGGGGCAGGGGGAAGTGTTCAGATGTTGTTCAAAGGGTACAAAATTGCAACTACCCAAGAGAAATAAGACTAGAGGTATAATGTATAGCATGATGACTATAGCTAATAAAGTAATAAAGGTTAGATAAGGGCTGGTGATGTGACTCAGTGGTTAAGTGCCTCTGGATTCAATCCCCAGTACCAAAAAAATAAATAAATGCACACATACATACAACATACATATTCCCTTATTGTTGGAAATGTTACAATCAAGAAAATACTTACCATAATAATTTTAAAATTGAATTTGTACATGGAGTGTCAAAAATATATACACATATACTTACTATTTTTGGAAAGAAGAAGTAGATTAAAAGTATTACCTAGAATGCATGAGGCTCTGAGTTCAAATCCCTGCATCACAAAAAAAATGATTATTTAGACATATTTGATGTGTCTATGTATGTATATGTACAGGTGCGTGTTTCTATGACTGAAGTATAAGAGCATTCTAAATCTTAGTTTCTAGATCTCAAATCCTATTACCCCATATATATGCACTTAGTTAAGACTTTTCTCCATCTCAGAAGAGTTGGACCTCTGGTCTTTTGGCTTAGAGATTCCAAAAAGGGAAAGATACAGAGGGGTTGCTGCCAGTGAGTAGAAAATTCCATCAATTTGTGTTGCTATCTCCCACCCACTCATCTTTCTTGAGTCCCTGCCTGAGAATTACAGATAGCTGAAATTATGGATGGTTTTGCCCTTTTTCTTAACTATTAAATTCCCTAATTTTTTAAATGAGAAAGCAGTTGCTTCTCTTTAGAATTCATGAAAAAGTATGGAGAGTGTACAGTCAATCCTGCTTCAAACGTTCCTGTGTATATTAAAAGGTTTAAAAGAAGTTTCATTTAATGTTGACCCCATATATTTTGTTCATTGACCATCTCCTTTACTTACACTGTTCCCTTATCAGTGTTGGCAGACCTGTCCACATGTACACATGTGTGGCCCCTCCCAGAAAGCAGGCCATCAGGACTCCAAGACCCCACCCCTGTAATGGCTGCCCACACTTTCTCCCCACACCCTCACTGTCTTTCCTCACTCTAGGACTCCATGGACACAGCTGCCCAAACCAATTTCCCTGAATCATGCTCTGAGCTCAGAGGCAGGCTGTTGCATAGCAACAGAGGCTCAGAGCCAAATATAGTCCCTAGAAGGAAGAGTGGCCCCAGATAATGCTGGTGCTATAAGAAAAACAGATAAAAATCATACCTCCAAAGCATTCTCAAAAGCAGTCCACATCTTCTTCCCTCCAAGACTCCCTGCCCCACCCCATGGTCCTGCCTGTATGCCAAGCATTCTGTGCTCTGGACAGACTGCTCCACTGGCAGTTGACTCCTCCATTTTCCAAGCACCCCAGGGTCTCCTTAACATGAAGGGGTTCTACTAGCATGGGGCCTGTTTTACACAGACACAGGATGGTGGTGCATTTTCAGGACCACCCTTGTAAGGGACTGGTTTCTTGGCTTCTCTCTCTCTCAGGGGAAATGTTTCCAAAATGACAAGAATCAGATCTGCCTGTCTTCAATAGTTAGCTTAGGGTAGGTTATTCATGAAGAGAGCAAGAGCTAGAATTCAGCAGGCTCAGGTTCTAGTTCCAGTTCTTTGGAAGCATGTAAAGTACTCTAAAATCCCAGGCCAGCATCACACTTAGCAAAGTTGATGATACTCGTTTATCAGTGTGTAGCTCTTGCTTTAAGAGACACCTGTTGCCCCTTAAAGTAACTCTGAGCACCTGTGCCCATCAAAAGACTCAACCTTTCCTCATGACCTCCCCTGATTCAGCCATGTGAAGATAACAATGCTGTCCTTACAATATCAAGAACCAATTTCTAAGGTATAGAGATGTGGTAGTGTCAGCCTCTGACAGGTATTCCAGATGGCTCTGAGGAAAGGAAATGTAGCACCTTGATCATCATATCTATGGCTGATTAATCTGATTTAGAATAATGATTTTCATTGTTTTTTTGTACCAGGGATTGAACCCAGAGGGGTTTAGCCAGAGTTACATCCCGTCTTTTGTATTTTTATTTTAAGATGTGGTCTCTTTAAGTTGCTTAGGGCCTTACTAAGTAACTAAGGCTGGCTATTAACTTGTAAGTTGCCTGCATCGGCCTACTAAGTTGCTGAGTTTATAGGTTGTGCCACTGTGCCTGGCATTTTCACTAATTTTCTGCATCACTTGCCCCTGCTCTCATGGCTTCTGCATATGCTAACGCTTTCCTAGCACTCCTGTCCATTAACTAATTCCCAGAAGTCACATATCCTCAGAACCACAGATGGAGTGTATCTAAGTCCACAGAAAATGATTCATGGAGTGAGGTAGATGTAACTCCAGGAGCCCACACTGGGGCTGCCAATATCCAGTTGGATGGTGTTTTATTAAGAATAAGGCACATCAATCATTTGCCACCTCATCACTTGATTCATAAGATTTTGCATCTGGAACAAAAAAAATCAACAGCCCAATTTCATTTAATAAGTTATTTTGTATGCTTTCAAATTTACTTCAAATTAATCATAGAAGTATTTCCCCTTTTGAGTTGTTAAAATACACAATACTATAGAGGAACAAAAGCTGTGAGTCTCTAAGATTAAGGACCATCTCAGTGCAATATTCTAGTGGGGCAGGTCTGCAGAAAATTAACAAGCAGATTGTAAATAAAGGCAAACCTGGTAATATATACTGCTGGTAGAATGAAGGGAAAACAGGCTCTGTGTGTGTGTGTGTGTGTGTGTGTGTGTGTGTGTGTGTGTGGTACTAGAGATTGAACTCAGGGGCACCCAACCACCAAGCTATATCCCCAGCCCTTTCCATTTTTTTAAAATTTTGAGACAGAGTTTCACTAAATTGCTGAGGCTGGCCTCAAACTTGGGATCCACCTGCCTTAGGCTCCCAATTAGCTGGAATTACAGGCATGTGCCAGCATGCCCAGCAAAACAGGATTTTATATACACTCTAAGTGGCAAACTGGCCTATTTTTTGAGGCCCATTTTATTAGGACATAATAGTATGAATGACCATCAATAAGGAAGTTCTATTTCCAATAACAAGGAAGTTTCAACTTAGGGTTTAGAAAGGATCCCCAACTTGAATCTGATCTGCATCCAGGTAAAAGAACTCTTGCTGAAGGGTCAGGTCAAGGAGCCAAATGAGTTCCCTGGTCTGGAGAGTAAAATAATACTTTTTATGGAACAGTTTGGTTAGAGGGTCCAGCTCCAGTTTTGTCACTTTAATGACTTAATTAACTCTCATAAAAACACTGTTGGTGAGGTATTGCTATGGACTCTTGGTGAGTATGAGTGGCTGCAAAGCACATGCTCCTAGCCACAGAGCTAAATGACAAAGCATTTGCTCACCCAGGTCCACCACCAGAGGCAAGGAGATAGCCAGCCAGGCTGGACACCTTCAGCTGCTGAAACAGTATGTGTCAGGACATGTGCTGTGATGGTTAATTTCCTTTTTAAAAATATTTATTAAGTTGTCCACAGATCTTTATTTTTTATTTATTTTTATGTGGTGCTGAGAATTGAACCCAGTGCCTCACACATGCTAGGCAAGTGCTCTTCCATTGAGTTACAAACCCAGTCCATGATGGTTAATTTCTGTTCTCCATGTTTATCCTCCCTAAAATAAGGAGCAAGGCTCAAGGCTCAATGAACCTTCCCCTTCCTTTCTTTAGCTTCAAGGGAACCTTATGGCAGGACTGGAAGTGAACTGTCTGAAGCCAGTATTTCTTTCATGTTTTAAGACAACTTAAACTAATCAAAAGTATCAGAATGCCTGTACTTGGTAAAGAGGGTAGAGCCTCTGAGAACACAGAAAGGAGAAATTTCTTCCAGACAGGTGTGATTTTTGCGTATGTGTGTGTGTGGTGCTAGGAATTGAATCCAGGGCCTCATGCTTGCCCATAGGTACTCTACCACTGAATTAGTAAGTCTACAGGTCCTTCTAGGAGTAGGAATCTTAGCATTGCTCTATGTCAATGCTTGGGGAGGATCCTAGATGGTCCTTCTAAGGTAGTCATCCTGCCATGAGACAGATTTTATTGATTGGATTATGGATTGAGCAGGATCAGGTATCCTGAGGGCACTGAAATAGGTAGGGAGATGGTCAGCTCAATTCTGAGCAGTGTGGACACGACTGATGGTGTCAGGGGAACCCAGGCTAAATGTGGAGGATAAGTTCCCATAAATGAGACTGTCAAAGAGCTTGATATCAAACATTTGTGTAACAAATTTTAAAATCTCTTCACCAATCTGTCCCAAAAATATATGAGATAAGAGCACTTGGTTTTCATGAGTTAAACAATATTATGTAAGTTAAAAAGAAAAGTTGGGCATGATGGCATGTGCCTATAATGCCAGCTATTCAGGTAGCTGAGGCATGAAGATCACAAGTTTGAGGGCAACATATTGAGACCTGGTCTCAAAAAAAAAAAGAATTTAATAATAATAATAATAATAATATTATGGTGATGATGATGACAATGATGCAATACTGGGGATTGAACTCAGGGTTGCTATATCACTGAGCTACACCCCTGCTCCTTTTTATTTTTTTACTTTGAGACAGGGTCTTGCTGAATTTCCCAGGCTGGCCAGTAACTTGCAATCCTTCTACCTCAGCCTCTGAGTTACTCGGATCACAGGTATGCACCACCACACCCCAAGGATATTGTTTATAATTGCTAATATAATATACTTAAGTTAGAATGATAGATTATTTTTTTATTTTCTCTATCTTATTTTCATTAAAATAAATGACATATTTTATAAGCACATTTCTAAATGTGAAGATAACATTTCCCTGAGATGCCTGATAATATGTCCTGGAACAATTCTAGTGTTTGAAAAGAAAGTTCAATTAACAAATTTGGGTTTATGCTTCATCTTCTTCAAATGGAAAATGTGGGGCTAAAGGAACTCCATACACTGTTGGGGGAAGACAAATTGACAAAACTCTTTGTAGAGACATTTACCAACATTTTATTGAAGAAGAAAATGAGGTACCTATCACCCAGTGCACTTAGGTCTGAACAGCATATAGTCCTTGGCATATGTGCAAGCATGATCACAACAGCACTTCTGAAAATATCAAAACCACCTCAAATCACCTTACTAAATAAACCTTAGGAACACTATTTTTGGAGAATGAAAAGCTATAAGATGGCACTTCCTTTGTGGTATCACTTGTACATTTACAGCTAAAAGCATGCAATAATGTATTTTGTATTATTCTCACAACTATGTGAGAATGCCATCCTTATTACCAATTTACAGATGACAAGATTAAATTCATTGATGTAAAATCAATATTTTAGAGTTAGTAGTAAGGAACAGTAACAGGAATTCTAACTCTTACCCTCCCACCAAACATGCAGAAGTCACCTTTATAGATGACGACTTTCTAGGATTTAAAAACTTTTAGTTCATATTTTTCTACTATTATATCCACATGTATACTCACTCAACCCCTCGCTCACTAAAGAAGCTGATGGTGCAGATCAAACCCCAATTTAAGGTTCTGTAGGAGGCAGTAGGTACAATATCAGGCTGAAGAGCTTTGTGATTCATATCTTATTTTACTCTCTCTTCATTTGGAAGTTCAATGGTAACCTTTTCCAATATCATTTTAAAAGATCAAATAAGGAAACAAAAATAATGAAGGATTAAGTAAATAGTTCAATGATCTTCTGAAATGTTTCAGCAAAGTCAACCCACAACACAAATATAACCCCAAACTTTCATTCATAACATAAGTGTAAGTATGTGCTAATTCCTACTGCTACATTTCTAGGTGGTCTCTATGGCACTTAACACTGTTCGATTTAGGAAACTGTCATCACTTCTCTGGAAGGGAGGAGAAACTACATTCCATCTACTCTGTATAGGATTTCTCATTTGTCCCTCACAACAGTTGTGAAAGCATCATGATTTCCCCTGTTACATATGACAAAAGGCAGACTGACAGAGGTTGAGAAATTATTCCAGCATCACAGTAGCAGTAAGGGATAGAAATGAGATTCTAGTCTTTACTCTCATGACATTATTTCATACATTCTCAACAAGGGCCATATTTCCCCCAAGGGCTAAAAATTTTTTCTTGAATGTAGAAGATTGGTAGAAATTGCAATTTTTTTTAGCACTACAAAGGGCTACAGTACATAAACTTTAAAACCTTATCAGTGTTATTAAATTTTCATATTATAGGAATAAAGGAAATGTGAGACAGTAAATATGCAAAAGTCCTCAGTAAGTGGTATAATGATGAAAGAAAGGTTGAGAAATGTTGCACATAACTTGTGATCTCCTACATGTGTATTAGGTCATCCAAGCTTTGGAACTGGATATTTTGCATTCCCCCTTGGACACTCTCCACTTAACAATCCTTCTTGGTAATAAAGATGGTGGTGATGGTGGTGGTTGAAATAAAATTCTTCCTCTTTGGCCTAGATACCTTGATATGGCTACCATGTAAAATGACTGGGTTTTAAGGTAAAATTCAGCTGCCAGTGAGAAAAACAGACATTTTCTCTGAGACAGATGAACTAGAGGGTAGGAAATTAATGTTGCTGGAAATAATGTAACCAAGAAGTACTTTAATTTGCATTTCCTTTAATCTTTACATTTATTCAAATAACCTTGTCAAATATATAGTTTATATCAGGTTATAGGAATTTAGGAAAAGTTAAAGTCTGGGAAATAACATCTTTAGGCTAAGTGGTAGTAAAAACTAGAATATCCCTAAATTGTTCTATCCTTAAGCCACCAGGAATTTGTATGCTCTGGGTGCTCACAAGCAATGCTGCCCAGGGTATGGTTTAATTTATTTACATAATGAGATATATTACTTTAAATTATAATACTGAAAATTTTAAAACACTGTATAGCAAAGTAAATCATTAGTTTGTCTGAGGAGGCTATAATATATACTTAAAAATTATATAGGTCTACTTATCCTGGAATATAGAACATTCCCAATAACCAATAAGGAGAAATAGTCTAATGATGCTGTGGTAGACAGACTAATTATTACCCAATGATCTTTGCCTGCTCATAGTCACTCATGTAATGAGTTCCATTGTGTATAGGCTGCAATGAATGAGTAACTTCTAATTGATATCCATATATCTATGGTTTGAATGTGTTCCCCAGAGTTCATATGTTGATCCCTAATATGAAGGTGTTGCAAGGTGAGACATTTGAGAGATGTTTATATCATGAGGACTCTGCTCTCATGAGTGTATTAATTCCATTATTTCAGGAATGAGTTCATTATAAAAAATGGGTTCGGCTCTCTCTTCCTCTCTCTTTCTCTCACCCTCTCTTCGCCCTTTGACCATGGAATAATGCCTGAAGGACCTCACCACATGGCAGGTCCTCAACCTTAGACTTCCCAACTTCCAGAACTCTAAGTCAAATAAAGTTCCCAATCTCCACAATTCTATTATAGCAGCATAAAAGATCCTAAGGCAGGGAATTGGAATGCTGCTATAACAAATACCTGAAAATGTGGAAATGACTCTGGAACTGGTTAACGGGCAGAGGATGGTAGAGTTTGGAGGAAGAGTCTATAAAAAGTCTATAATTCAGTTAATAGAGCACTAATGGTGATTGTGATGAGGGCTCAAAACAATAGAAAGGCTATAGAGAAAGTTTGAATCTTCTTTTTATATTTTTATTTTTACAGACTGTGTTTTGATTCATTGTACAAAAATGAGGTACAACTTTTCATTTCTATGGTTGTACATGATATAGATTCATACCATCTGTGTAATCATACATGTAGATAGGGCAATGATGTCTGACTCATTCCACCATCTTTAATAGCCCTGCCCCTCCCCCTTCTCATTTCCCTCTACATAATCCAAAGTTCCTCCATTCTTCTCTTATCACCCCACCTCCATTATGTACCATCATCCACTTATCTGAGAAAACATTCAGGCTTTGGTTTTCTGGGATTGGCATATTTCACTTAGCATGATATTCTCCAATTCCATCTTACTCCAATTAGAATGGTTATTATCAAGAACACAAGCAATAATAGGTGTTGGTGTGGATGTGGGGGGAAAAGGCACACTTGTACATTACTGGTGGAGTTGCAAATTGGTGCAACCACTCTATAAAGCAATATGGAGATTCCTCAAAAAACTTGGAATGGACCCACCTTTTGATCCAATTTTCCCACTCCATGGTCTATACCCAAAGAACTTAAAATCAGCATACTACAGTAATGCAACCACATCAATGTTTATAGCAGCTCAATTCACAATAGCTAGATTATGGGACCAACCTAGATGCCCTCCAACAGATGAATGAATAAAGAAACTGTGGTATATATACAAAATGGAATATTATTCTGCCATAAAGAATGAAATTATGACATTTGCAGTCTGAATCTTCTTAGAAATTACCTAAGTAGTCATGAAAAGAACATTGGTAGAGATATTGACAGTAATAGCAATTCTGATGAGTTTCAAAATGGAAATGAATATTTTATTAGAAACTGGAGAAGTATATCCATACACTTCTTTCTCAAATTTCCTTCTCACCAATTTTCCAAACATGTTTTTCCAGGTTCCTATCATCCAGCCAAACCACTGGCCACTGCCTATAAATAAGTATATAATCACAGGTCTGGTTATTTCTTCTTCTAAGCAAAGTTTGACCCGTTGAGGTTTCCCTTCACTACTTGAAGGAAAACCCAATTATTGACCTAACTAACTCCATTTTGTCTCTCTCTGCTTCCCTTTTCACATTTATTCTTTCCCTCAGTTTACCATAAATTCCAGGATCACTGGTCTAATAGATCAATATCTTGTGATGGAAATCAAAGCTGCCACCTGAGCAGTGGCAATTCCCTTTGTGCCATTAAAGCTCTGCATGACCAAAAGAATACTCGACAAGACCATGGCCCAACCAGGAGTGCTAGCTATGTAAACCCCCTCAATTCCTGTCTCTGTTCCTTCCTATGCAATACCAAAGCTATTGTTAACATCATGACATTACTTATATCTATCTTTTTGCTTCAATATCACTTTTTCCATTTTGTCTTTTGGGAGGAGTGGCTGGGACTGATCTGTTGGCACCTCCCTGGAGCCAGGGCTTTGGTCAGGACACCACTAACAAACTCCCCTTTATCAAAGTCTCAGAAAGAGGTTGTAGTGCTACAGCTGTTCACTTGTGCATGGGTGCCTGCACATCAGGCAATTATCTAGTATTCTCTTCCTCTGTCAACAGATCATAAAGAAATACAATGAGACCAGAGGTTCAGTGTGGGACACAGAAGGCAGCAGAGCAGGAGGGGTCATTATACGAATTTGGGCCATTTCCTCAGGTAATTTCCTCATGCCTTCAGGGCCTACTTGATCCCAATATCATACACACTACTTCCATTTGATGATGGAGTACTTCTGTGCATGTCTAACTTTGTGGATATATGAGTCAGACAACACTCAGGACATGACAAGAAGCTCAGGTTGCATGGAAACTTAGTGGCCCATGATAAAGAGTTCACTTTCTACTAAGGACCATCTTGCAAGCCAAGGACTCTTTCTCAAAAGGAGAGAAGTTATCTGAATAGGATTGCAGGGTCCTGTTCCAACATCCTAAGGGTCTGCACTGTCAATAACCTAAATCAACCTGCTATTGATACTTCAAGCACCATTTGATCTACAGGATCATATGACACAAGTGGCTGAGCAGCTTGTACAGCATCCAGGACCTGTTGCAGAGCCTTCTCTTATGCACTCCATTCAAAACAGCTTTTCAAGTCACTTTGTAAATGGGCCAGAGTAACACACCCAAATGTTGCCTCCAAAATCCAAAAAGGCCCACTAAGTGATGTGCTTTTTTTTTTTTTTAGTTGAAGGAGAGGTCAGATGAAACAACTTCTTCTTCACCTTAGAAAGAATATCTTGACATGCCTACAGCAATGTTCCCCTAGAAATTTGACTTAGGTAGAATTGAGACAGTCAGGAGCCCCCATGCATAGCAGCACCTCTAAGAATAAGGGAGTAAAAACTCTGAGGAGAAAATGAGACAGTCAGCCCCACTCAAAAAGGGAAAATGCACTCCAAGGTCCTTAATTCACATCTTGTTAGCTATTAAGAACATGATATCTGTCTTTCCCTATCTTGTCAATTATCCATGCTTAGTCTTATCAGTCTCAAAAAACGGGTGCATCACAGCCAGGTGCCAAGCTCCCTGTGGGTCATAGTTATGATGGGCAGACAGATTTTCACAGTGACAGCCTTAACAAGGCACCTGGGGTTGAACAACCTGGAGCAGGGCATGGGAATGTCACCACTTCTGTGGTCAAGACAATGGACTCTGTTATCAATGGTGTGGCACTGACATGTGTCCTTTCTGGCAACAGTGGGATAAATGTAAACATGCCAGTATCAAAGTCATCCTCTTGGGCGGCCATTGCTAATGAGTCTGCAAAACAAAAGCCTAAAATGAAAAAGGAAAAAAAAAGTGGGCCTGAAGTAGGGGTTGTGATGCCTCCTTCATCCATAAAGAATAACATGGACATTGACACCAAGGATAACAAGGGGCCTGTGCTAAAGGACCCAGCCCCTGGCAGGCACCTGCCCCCCAGTTTGTCTTGCAGCCCCAGCAGGTGGCCCAGTCTCTCCCAGCAGAGCTTCCCCCATCGGCCAAGTCATAGTATCAGAGCCCTCATCTGCCACCCAAACCTGCTGGGTCACCCCTTGTAACAAAAACTCTGCATTTGGGCAGAGCAGAGGGGCTGGCAGTGATAATAATGCTCCTAAAATTACCCCGCTTAATTTGGCCCCTAGTATCGACTTCCACCCCGTCCTTGAGAAATGGAAAGCCCTCACAGCTACAATCTTAAAGAGTTTGATTAAAACTTTAAAAATGGGCATGTTCATCATAAAGAGCTATTCAGCGGACAACATCCACCACTGCATCAAGTACTGCATCTGGTGCTGCACTGAACATGGCAACAAGCTTGTGAATAGCACCTTCCCTGCAGTGAGCCGACAGGGACCTACCTGCTCTTCAGCATCAATGAAAATAGGTATTTCTGTGAGGCAGCCAAGATGAAGTCCCCTGTGGACTATGGCACCAGTGCTGGGGTCTGGTCTCAGGACAAGTAGAAGAGCAAATCTGAAGTGAAGTGGAGTTTTGTCAAGGAGATACCCAATAACCAGCTCCAGCACATCAGACTAGGGAACAACAAGAGTAAAGCAGTCACAAACTCCTGAGAGACAAAGGAGGTACCTCTAGAAAAAGCAAAACACGTGCTGAGAATTACTGCTTCCTACAAGCACACCATCTCTACCTTTGAAGACTTTTCTCACTATGGGAAATGTCAAGAGGAAGAGGAGGTGGTGCACAATGAATAGGGAAATTGAGGCAAACAATAAGGACAAATCAGTCTCTTATTTGTTAAGAGTTGACTTTGAGGGGCCGGGATTGTTGGCTTAGTGGTAGAGTGCTCACCTGGCACACATGAGGCCCTGGGTTCAATCCTCAGCACACACAAAAATAAATAAAATAAAATGAAGGTATTGTGTCCTCCTGCAACTAATACATATATACGTGTGAGTTAACTTTGAAAGTCAAGTTTTATGCCTGGTCCTGTCTTCACGTTAGCTTTAGTTTGTTGTCCTATGCAGGTTGAGTTGTTTCATCTTAACTGACTTTGTATTTAATTGTATTACAGTATTGTAGAATTTGCTAACAGGGAAGTATTTTTGTCAGCTTATCAGTCAGACCTAATGCAAAACATAAATATCCTTAAAAACAACAAGAAACCTACTATATTCCAAAGATTTTTTATTTTGGTATTTTTATATTCAGTCATTTTCTATTTCCATGGGAGACTTCATAGTTCTTACCTCCTACTCTCTACTTCTTTGTAGCAAATGCAAGAACCCATGGGTTGTTTTGTGATGTAGAGGATGCTGTTAAAATAAAGTTGTGACTCAGTGGTATAGCACTTGCCTAGCATGTGTGAGGCACTGGCTTTGATTCTCAGCACCACATATAAATAAATGAATAAAATAAAGGTCTATCATCATCTAATAATTTAAAAAAAAATCTCCTCACAGTACTGAAATAAAAAGGTTAGTGATCATCCTCTTCAGTTGGATTTCCATTTTTACTATCTGTGTTATCTGTATAAAAATGTTTATCTATTTGGATATTCTACGAGAAAGAAAGATAAGTTTTAGTTTTTTTTTTTAATGTGGTGACCACTTTTGTGTCCTTGGAAAAGCCATCCTTCATGATGTCTTGCCCATACTGAGTGGTCTGCTTCATCCCCACTGCTACTATCCTATCTAATCTGTTAGGGAGGATTATAAAGGTGTTTTAGGTCTGGGTCAGTGCCCAGTTGTTCTCAGTTGTTGGAAGCACATTTTTAATTTTCCCCTTTTTTTCAACTGAGAATCCTGATGTCATCTTAAGTTTTTATACCAATAATATTGAGTTTTATAGTAGAATCTGATAGTACAGACAGTGTGATGTGTGATGCCACCTACTAAATTTCACTGTGTATCTAATTTTTGTTTCTGTTGAATGTGTAATAAAAGCAAAAAACATACACACACACACACACACACACTTTTTAGAAAACAAATTTGCTGTCATGTTTTGTGGACTGAGGGCCCATTGAGGAGATCACTGCCTGCAGTTAGATTTCTGCATGGAAGTGGTACTCATGCCCAACACTCTCCCACACCAAATCTGCACATATCCACCACAAAGGATCCTTCTTGTCTTAGAAAGTAGATACCTTCTGAAGCTATTTAATCTAAAGGATTCTCTGAGTTAATGTGTAAGCTATATTATTTAGACTTGTATCTAGAATGTGTCACTGGTTCTGAACTTTTACTGCCTGTATGGAGTCATGGACAGCATCAGATTACTGTCCTTTAGGAGAATACAAGCCTTAGTAAACATAGCCATTTATTATAAATAAATAAATCAGAAATAAAAAACTATACATTCAAGTGTCAACTAATAATGTTGGAAGGCAAAGGAGACTTCAAAACTAGAGGCACTTGACAAATATCATGGCAATAGATGATTCAGGCAAGAAACAAAAACGGATGCTCAGACTGCACCAAATCTCACTGCAGTCACTGAGTCACTATGGTAACCATGCTAGTGAAGGAAAACTAGGAAACAGATCCAGTGTCCAGAGCACTGACTGGCTCTTAGTAATGGCTAAGCTGGTGTCTATAGTAAAGGCACATGTGGAAAGACTTTGGTTCCAAGGTCCAAGGTGTGAACTTGCTTGCTATGATGATGGCACTGGTGTATAAAACACAGTGCAGCCATGGAGCTGGGGCCCGTAATGAGGGCACTCACAGGACAGTCTATCTTGGGGTTCAAGTGAATATGTGTGATTGGGAAAGATGGAAGTTCTGTTTCTGAGGCAGCACAGAGGATTTTCACCAGGATTTTCTCTTGTTTTTTTTTTTTTTTTTGTAGATTTAGGATTTGATTAGATCTATGAGATTCATTTTGAGTTACCTTTTATATATAGTATGATCACAGTTTATATTTGTGCAATATCCAGTTGATCTGTCACAATATATGGAAAATACTATCTTTTCTTCACTGAGTTGTCTTTGGATATTTGTCCAAAATAATGAATTAACAAAAATTGAAGTTAAGAAAAACTTTCAATTTGCAATAGCTACCACAACAAGTAAAATATGTAGAGATTAATTTAATCAAGAAAATAGTTGTATGCCAGAAACTATACAACATTTAAATATTATAAACAGAAATATTTAAATAGATACAAATAAATAGAAATATATCATATGTTCAGGAATGAAATGAATCAATATTGTCAAAATATTCATGCTACTTGAAGCAATTTTATGGATTCAATGTAATCCCTATCAAAATTCCAATTGTTTTTCTCTTGAACAGGAAAAATACATCCTAAAATTCATATGGAGTCTGAAAACACCCCAAATAAACAAAACAAGCTTGAGCAAAAATAAGTCTAGAGGCATCAGACTACCTGATTTTAAAACATATAGGCAAAGCTAGAGGAATCAAAACAGCATAGTATCAGCAGTAAAACATATACATAAACCAATGAAATAGAATAAAGGGCCCAGAAATAAATCCACACATTTACAACCAACTGATTTTCAAAGAAGGTGTCAAAAACATATAATAGGAAAAGGATAGTCTCTTTGCTATTGAAAGCTTGGTCCTTGTTCTGATGCCAATCTAATAATGAGGACAGATTTTGAGAAAAAGGAAAAAGTTTTATTGCTTTGCTAGCAAAGGAGAACTACAGGGGACTCCTGTCCCAGAGACTGTGATTCTGCCCATCAGGGGAAACAGCAGAATTTTAAAGAGTTGATTTAAAGGCTACTTTCCAGGATGCCCTACGGGGATAGAAATTCACTTGTTCATTTGGATGACAGTCATTTCTTAGAGCCTCTTGGGGCCATATCCTAATCCTAAATTACTTTGTTTCTGTGGTAGGTATGTGCTCCGGGATACACAAGGATGGAGAAGAAAGATCATACAGTCCCCCCCCCCCAGGTTAGTGAGGGGGAGAGGAAGAAGAGAAAAAAATATCTGTTTTAAAATAAGTCAGTGGCAGAGCAGCAAGGAATATATTCAAAACATGAATTAGATTTCTGTTACATTTCCCCACTGTCAATTTCTACATTCCATTTCTAGGGAAAAGTAGGTGATGATATCTCCAAGCTGTTTCCCATTGAGAGAGGGCAAAGTTAGGAAAAGTGGCTCAAGGTCCTAATTCTCTATCAGGTGGGGTGTGGACAGTTAAGGGTATTTAGCATCAGGGCAGTCCTGAGGCCCATGGTGGTAGTTGGAGGGTGACTGGAAAATGCACAGAAAGGGTAGGGATCATGCTAGGACAACAATAAACAAGACAGCAAAGCATTACATTTTTGTGAACAATTAGCACAAAAGCAATTAATATTTCATCCAGTCTCTGAAAACCATGAAGACAATAACTCATTAAAGTGTAAGATGGGATCCAACATGCCATTGATTTGTGAGTGGAGACCATTTAAAGTTTTCAAAACATTAGCAGAGGTGTTAGAAACATATACATTATTTAGTTTTTATAATAGCACAAGTGTCCCCATGAGGTATAGTTAAGATATCTAATGTCATCTGATTTCTGTAAAATAGCTTTCTCATTAGCATTAGCTCTGTGTTTTGTAGAAGGATTCCTTTAACTGTGTCATTTAGGCTGTCTTGGTTAGTCAGAGCTTTTGTGTGTCACATTGCATCTATTAGACCAATATAAGGGATAAATATCAGGGCTAGAAAATCAAACCAGTGAAAAAACAGATCAAGTTTATCTATGTAGGAGGTTAGGAAAATTTGTGGTTTATGAGATCAAGCTCAAATTGACTCAGGACAAACACATGACTCTAGAGACTTTTGTGTTACTTATGCACATAAGAACCCTTCCTTTATTGCTTCCAGCTTTACTTACTTTTGGTAGGGCTGATACAAATGTATGCCTTAAGTTACATTAAAAATCACTATCTCGGGGCTGGGGTTGGGGCTCAGTGATAGAGCACTCACCTAGCATGCATGAGGCACTGGGTTCAATCCTCAATACCACATAATAAATAAATATATAAAATAAAGGTACAAAAATCACTATCTTTCCTTCTAAATATCCAAATATGATTGTGCTTTACTTATACTCTCCTGCCAGGTGTTTAAGACCAAATTGATCAAAACTGACCTTGTTCTTACTTACTCTTAGGGTCAGATGAGATTCCTCACTCTTGGGTTTGTCCAAGAAACCTCTTGGCCATTTTATCATTCATCTCCCAGTCATGTCATTCGCCAGGATGGGTCAGGGTCTTGCTGACACATTCACGTCTTCCCTGGGAAGCATCAGGGACACTTGCCCTCTCCAATGACCTTCTTCCTTGCACAGTGTACACTTGTTGGCTTCCTATTCTCTAGGGTCTTTTCAATCCCTCTGATTGAGAGGTTGGGGGACTAACCAAAATTGCAGGGTCTTTAGGGGGGTCCCATTGTTCCCTGGGTTTGAGCTGACCTTAGAGGGAAAGGGTCAAAATGTTGACTGATTTTTCCTTGGCCCTTTTACTTACTTGACTTTTGTCTCTAACTCTTTGGTTTTAAACATCCAGCAGACCAGTTTTACCAGTCTTAAAGTGGAAGTAATGGGTTATGACTTCAATGTGTATAATTTTGCAGTTAGCCCTTTCATTTAATTGGGGTTAGTATTTGTGTGTGTGTGTGTGTGTTGGGGATCGAACCCAGGGCTTTGTGCTTACAAGGCAAGCACTCTACCAACTGAGCTATTTCCCCAGCCCCTGAGGTCAGTATTAACACTGGAAGTCATAATTATATCCTATCTGTCCTTAGGTGGTGACTTATTGTCTTACAACTGAGGTTGTTCTGTTAGAAGTAGTTCTTCTGTAAAACACTAAAGGCAATAGCTATAAAGTTTTACAAGGAAAACACAAAATGAAAACTACTGTATGTTTGATATATATTTAGCCTCTACGAAGACCTATATATTTATCAACTCAATTACACACAAGTTTTACTTTTTTAAAAAACTCTTTTACAAACCTAAATACCTTTTACAATGTACCCAATCCTTTACTGAAGTTTTCTATTATATCCCCTGTTTGAGACCATAATAATTTTAAAAATCTATCTTTTGAACACAACTTTAAATAAGTTTAATTCTAACCTACTTTGGAGTCATCCTAACATGTAGAAGGACGAGAGTAATCTTAATCAGGTGAGGCTGACTTCTTAGTAAATCTTAAAGTGTTTTATTTCTGAAGCTGATATTTGCCTATTTTTAAAAGTATCATTCTACAAAGTTCTCATTTATTGTTTCCCGAGTCCATCTGAATATCAATTAAAACAATACAACATTGCATCTGAACATGAATCAAGCAGAAAGTCTGAGAGATCTTAAACTTCCTTTCTGTGAAAAGTGGCAAAATGTTTTCACATTCCACGTTAGGAACATTTGAACAAATCAGACTCTCCTTATTACCACCATCCAAAACATTTAATTTTCCATCCTAGTATAAAGAATAACACATAATTTTATATATAACTATTGATAACAAGTTATCTTTATCCACTTATAAAACATTAAATGAGGGGCTGGGGAGATAGCTCAGTTCGGTAGAGTGCTTGCTTGTCAAGCACAAGGCCCTGGGTTCAATCCCCAGCACTGCAAAAAAAAAAATTAAATGATATAAATAAATACCAACCAAATTTGTTGTTTCTATATAAATCTGAAGGAGGCTGTTGGAGAACACCAACTTGGCAAAGTGCTGTCTTAAGCTTTGCATTTTAAAAGACTTACATACTTGAAGAACATGAATACATTTAATATACAAAGAAGCCAGTCATGGTTAGCATCACAATTACACAGAAGTCCTTATATTAACTAAGTTTAACTTAAAGTCAAATTTAGAATTGATAGTGTATGGTAACTACAATCATAGATCTCTATAGGTTAGCAGTACTAACAAAAATCAAAGAATAGCCTTAAATCTCTTGTATATTTAGGAAACACTGTTAATGATCAGGAATAGACTTAGTCAAAGCAAGTAGATAAAAGCCAGGTTTTTAAATGGCAATATGGGGGCTGGGTTTGTGGCTCAGTGGTAGAGTGCTTGCCTAGCATGTGTGAGGCACTGGCTTTGATCCTCAGCACCACATAAAAATAAATAAACAAAATAAAGGTATTGTGTCCACCTACAACTAAAAAAAATTTTTTAAATGGCATTATGGCCCTTTCATGTCAGATACAATGTATAAAAGAGAGCACTTATTGGTAACCTTACGTGTAAACCTACATAAACTTTCATTTTACAAACTTCTACATGATATTTAGACAAGGTTCAGACAAATACAGTTCTCAGATATATATATTTATCTAGCCATATATATTTGGAGTGTCAACTATATTGTAATAATCTAAAATAACAGTTGTTTATTTAATCAGTTATACAGTAATCATTTAATAGACTTTAAAGCAGGTACAAACCTTAATTCCTTTAAGACTTAGTTTCCCTGAGTAATAAAACCTAACAGACACAGGAAATTGTCTTACTAGATAAGAGCAAATCAATGTTTTAGACTTTGCTTCATATCAGTACATTAAAATTTGATGTTAGAAAAAACCCTTAAAGAACTGACTATGCGACAGCCAGCTTCTCCAGGTTCTCGGAACGGAACTGGCCCGCTAGTGAGAGCCTTTCTGACCAGAACAAGCTCCGAGTCCCGGAGCCCCTGCAGCGCAGCGTACTCCGGCAACGAACCAGCGGAGAGCCGCGATCAGCAAGCAGCCTCTGGGATTAGGGCAGGGCAGCCAGAGACCTCTTCAGGCGGCTCTGCCCACTCCGGCTGCAGGCTCTCTTCACGGGGCAATCCAAGATGGCGGCCTAGAGGGAGACTGCACCCCTAGTGGCTCCAGAACCCAGAAGTTAAGAAGGGGAGGCATTGAGAGACTCGGACTGAAATAGAGCCACAGGTGAGTCTGCCCACTGGGTAAAGCTCGGCCCGGGTGGCAGGCCCAGATAGAGGTGGCTTATTGGAGCCGGGCAGGGCAGCTAGAGTCTTCCCAAGGTAGCCTTCCACACTCCGGCAGTGGGCTCCTCCCACACGGCCAGCTGCACGGCGCAGGCCCACAGTGAGAGCATTTCCGCACAGAGCCAGTTCCAAACTGTGGAACCAGTAGGGGGCTAGGGGCAGTTTTCTTCGGATGAGCTGCTTTATCAGATTCCTCCAAGACATCAGGCTACTGAAGGCTGGGAGGTGATACACTGGAAATCTACCGGGACACTATAAGCCAGTAGCGGAAAACTGCAATATCTCAGGGTCCCACTGACAACTGACCAATATGAGAAAACAAGGGAAGAAAATGTCCCAAACAAACCTAGATACTACATCAATAAAACCCAATGACAGCACAGCAGAAGAAATGTCAGAAAGGGAGTTCAGAATGTACGTAATTAAAACGATCAGGGAAGCTAATGAGATGAAAGAGCAAATGCAGGCATTGAAGGAGGAGATGAAAGAGCAAATGCAGGCATTAAATGATCGCACCAATCAACAGTTAAAAGACCAAATACAGGAAGCAAGAGATCATTTCAATAAAGAGTTAGAGATACTGAAAAAAAAAAACAAACTGAAATACTTGAAATGAAGGAAACAATAAACCAAGTTAAAAACTCCATAGAAAGCATAACCAACAGGATAGAACACCTGGAAGACAGAACCTCAGACATTGAAGACAAATTATTTAATCTTGAAAGCAAAGTTGGCCAAACAGAAAAGATGGTAAGAAATCATGAACAGAATCTACAAGAATTATGGGATATCATGAAAAGGCCAAATTTAAGAATTATTGGGATTGAGGAAGGCTTAGAGAAACAAACCAAAGGAATGAACAATCTATTCAATGAAATAATAACAGAAAATTTACCAAATCTGAAGAATGAAATGGAAAACCAAGTACAAGAGGCTTATAGAACTCCAAACATACAAAATTACAACAGACCCACACCAAGGCACATTATTATGAAAATACCTAACATACAAAATAAAGACAGAATTTTAAAGGCTGCAAGAGAAAAGAATCAAATTATATTCAGAGGGAAACCAATAAGAATACCAACAGATTTTTCAATCCAGACCCTAAAAGCTAGAAGGGCCTGGAACAACATATACCAAGCCCTGAAAGAAAATGGATGCCAACCAAGAATCTTATACCCAGCAAAACTTACCTTCAAATTTGACGAAGAAATAAGATCCTTCCATGATAAACAAAAGCTAAAGGAATTTACCAAAAGAAAGCCAGCATTACAGAACATTCTCAGCAAAATATTCCATGAGGAAGAGATGAAAAACAACGATGCAAATCAGCAACAGGAGGCGCTAGCCTAAAGGAATAGCCAAATAAAGGAGAAACCAAATCATGTCAAAAACAAATATGAGTCAATTGACTGGGAATACAAATCATATCACAATAATAACCCTGAATGTTAATGGCCTGAATTCATCAATCAAAAGACACAGACTGGCAGATTGGATTAAAAAGAAAAATCCAACAATATGCTGCCTGCAAGAGACTCACCTCATAGAAAGAGACACCCATAGACTAAAGGTGAAAGGATGGGGAAAAACATACCATGCACACAGACACAGCAAAAAAGCTGGAGTATCCATCCTCATCTCAGATAATGTGGACTTCAAACCAAAACTAATCAGAAGGGATAAAGAAGGACATTACATGCTGCTTAAGGGAAGCATAAATCAGCAAGACATAACAATCATAAATATCTATGCCCTGAACATTGGCTCATCCACGTACGTCAAACAAATCCTTCTCAATTACAGAATTCAAATAGACCACAACACAATAATACTAGGCGATTTTAACACACCTCTCTCACCACTGGATAGATCGTCCAAACAAAAATTGAATAAAGAAACTATAGATCTCAACAACACAATCAGCAATTTAGACTTAACGGACATATATAGAATATACCATCCAACAAAGAACGAATACACTTTCTTCTCAGCAGCACATGGATCCTTCTCTAAAATAGACCATATTTTATGCCACAAAGCTACTGTTAGCAAATACAAGAAGATAGAGATACTACCTTGTACTCTATCAGATCATAATGGATTGAAATTAGAAATAAATGACAGAATAAAAAACAGAAACTTCTCCAATACCTCAAGACTAAATAATACACTATTATATGATGAATGGATAACAGAAGACATCAGGAGGGAAATTAAAAAATTCTTAGAAGTAAATGAGAACAAAGACACATCATATCAAAATCTCTGGGACACTATGAAAGCAGTACTTAGAGGAAGATTTATTTCATGGGGTGCATTCAAAAAAAGAAGTAGAAATCAACAAATAAACGACTTAACACTACAGCTCAAAGCACTAGAAAAAGAAGAGCAGACCAATACCAAAAGTAGTAGAAGACAGGAAATAGTTAAAATCAGAGCCGAAATCAACGAAATCGAAACAAAAGAAACAATTGGAAAAATTAACAAAATAAATAGTTGGTTCTTTGAAAAAATAAATAAAATTGATAAACCCTTAGCCACACTAACAAAGAGAAAGAGGGAGAAAACTCAAATTACTAAAATTCGGAATGAACAAGGAAACATCACAACAGACACGAGTGAAATACAAAACATAATTAGAAGCTATTTTGAAAATCTATACTCCAACAAAACAGAAAACCTCGAAGACATCAACAAATTTCTAGAGACATATGAACTACCTAAACTGAACGAGGAGGACATAAACAACTTAAATAAACCAATTTCAAGCAATGAAATAGAAGAGGTCATCAAAAGCCTACCAACAAAGAAAAGTCCAGGACCAGATGGGTTCTCAGCCGAGTTCTACAAAACCTTTAAAGAAGAGCTCATTCCAATACTTCTCAAACTATTCCATGAAATAGAAGAGGAGGGAACCCTCCCAAACTCGTTCTATGAAGCCAATATCACCCTGATACCTAAACCAGACAGAGACACATCGAGGAAAGAAAATTTCAGACCAATATCCTTAATGAATATCAATGCAAAAATTCTCAACAAAATTTTAGCAAATCACATACAAATATATATTAAAAAGATAGTGCACCACGATCAAGTGGGTTTTATCCCAGGGATGCAAGGTTGGTTCAACATTTGGAAATCAATAAATGTCATTCACCATATCAACAGACTTAAAGTTAAGAATCACATGATTATTTCAATAGATGCAGAAAAAGCATTTGATAAAATACAGCATCCCTTCATGCTCAAAACACTAGAAAAAATTGGGGTAGTGGGAACATTCCTAAACATTATAAAGGCAATCTACGCTAAGCCCATGGCTAATATCATTCTAAATGGTGAAAAACTGAAAGCGTTCCCCCTAAAAACTGGAACAAGGCAGGGATGCCCTCTTTCACCGCTTCTATTCAACATCGTCCTTGAGACTCTGGCCAGAGCAATCAGACAAACCAAAGAAATTAAAGGAATACGAATTGGAAAAGAAGAACTCAAACTATCCCTGTTCGCTGATGACATGATTATATATTTAGAGGAACCTGGAAATTCCACCAGAAAACTTTTAGAACTCATAAGTGAATTCAGTAAAGTAGCAGGTTACAAGATCAATGCTCATAAATCCAATGCATTTTTATACATAAGTGATGAATCTTCAGAAAGAGAAATTAGGAAAACTACCCCATTCACAATAGCATCGAAAAAAATAAAATACTTGGGAATCAATCTCACAAAAGAGGTGAAAGACCTCTACAATGAGAACTACAGAACACTAAAGAAAGAAATTCAAGAAAACCTTAGAAGATGGAAAGATCTCCCATGTTCCTGGATAGGCAGAATTAATATCGTCAAAATGGCTATACTACCTAAAGGGCTATACAGATTCAATGCAATTCCAATTAAAATCCCAATGATGTACCTTGCAGAAATAGAGCAAGCAATTATGAAATTCATCTAGAAGAATAAAAAACCTAGAATAGCTAAAGCAATCCTCAGTAGCAAGAGCGAAGCAGGGGGTATTACAATACCAGATCTTCAACTCTACTACAAAGCAATAGTAACAAAAACGGCATGGTATTGGTACCAAAATAGACAGGTAGATCAATGGTACAGAATAGAGGACATGGACACAAACCCAAATAAATACAATTTTCTCATACTAGACAAAGTTTCCAACAATATGCAATGGAGAAAAGATAGCCTCTTCAACAAATGGTGCTGGGAAAACTGGAAAACCATATGCAATAGAATGAAATTAAACCCCTATCTCTCACCCTACACAAAACTCAACTCAAAATGGATCAAGGACCTCGGAATCAGACCAGAGACCCTGCATCTTATAGAAGAAAAAGTAGGTACAAATCTTCAACTTGTTGGCTCAGGATCAGATTTCCTTAACAGGACTCCCATAGCACAAGAAATAAAAGCAAGAATCAACAACTGGGATAGATTCAAACTAAAAAGCTTTCTCTCAGCAAAGGAAACTATCAGAAATGTGAAGAGAAAGCCTACAGAGTGGGAGAATATCTTTCCCAACCATACCTCAGATAGAACGCTAATTTCCAGAATCTATAAAGAACTCAAAAAACTCTACACGAAGAATACAAATAATTCAATCAACAAATGGGCTAAGGAAATGAACAGACACTTCACAGAAGAAGATGTACAAGTAATCACCAGATATATGAAAAAATGTTCAACATCCCTAGTAATAAGGGAAATGCAAATCAAAACTACCCTAAGATTTCATCTCACCCCAATTAGAATGGCGATTATCAAGAATACAAGCAACAATAGGTGTTGGCGAGGATGTGGTGAAAAAGGAACACTCATACATTGCTGGTGGTGTTGCAAATTAATGCAGCCACTCTGGAAAGCAGTATGGAGATTTCTCAGAAAGCTTGGAATGGAAACACCATTTGACCCAGCTATCCCACTACTTGGCCTATACCCAAAGGACTTAAAATCAGCATACTACAGAGATACAGCCACATCAATGTTCATTGCTGCTCAATTCACCATAGCCAGATTGTGGAACCAACCTAGATGCCCTTCAGTTGATGAATGGATAAAGAAACTGTGGCATATTTATACAATGGAATATTACTCCGCAATGAAGAATGATAAAATTATGGCATTTGTAGGCAAATGGTCGAAATTGGAGAATATCATGCTAAGTGAGATAAGCCAATCTCAAAAAACTAAAGGACGAATGATCTCGCTGATAAGCGGATGAGGACATATAATGGGGGGTGGGAGGGGCTAGCATTAGGTTTAGGGTTAGGTTTAGAGTTAGGCTAAGGAGAGCGGCAAGAATGAAGGAAAGAAGGACTGTGTAGAGGGAAAAGAGGGGTGGGAGGGGTGGGGAGGGGTGGGAGGGGTGGGGGGAGGGGTGGGGGGAGGGGAAAAATAAAATAAACATCATTACCCTATGTAAATGTAAAAAAAAAAAAAAAAAAACTGACTATGCTAATTATAGCCAACTTAATCACTTACACGTACCTTTTGAAGTTTTCCTTCCACTCTGCAACTTACTTAGACATTCTACAACTTTTTTATATCCATTTTGTCCTCTCCTTTATCTTGGACTTTAGCCCAAGAATATTACTTTACCGTACAAAATATTTCTCTTCCAGAAACATTTCTTTTTCCTTCTAATTTTCCATACTAAAATATATTTCCACAATTATAAATTCTTATATCTCTTTGCTAGTTTCAGACCCCTTCTTAAATTCATATTCTGAAACAATCCTCATGAATGTTATCTATGCATTTAACTTACACAACAAATTTTTTTCCCAGAAGAAGAGAAGGATCAGACAACCTGGCATATTAAAAAACTTTGCCTTAATCTTTTTTTCCAGGTTGCATTCAAGGGGTTGGAGCACAGGATATTGTTAAGCCTGACCTGTGTCAATTATCCCTTATCATTATCAAAACACCATCAACTTTAAGTGAATTCCCCACTGTCAATTGTACCCAGAGTCTCTTCTGTGGCCTTTATCCTACAGTGTGCATATTGATATTCAATAGAGGAGGCCTATTCCATTCTTCTCTTTAGGCTTCCTTGAAGAGCCCTTTGCAGAGGCTGAAAAAAATGTGGGTTGACTTTAGTTTCTGTTCCTTCCAAGTATTATATACCATAAAGGCACTATCAACTAGCTGTGAGAGGTTTATGTCAATTTACGCCCTCTGTCCAGTGAAGCTTTTTGTCCTTATGTCCAGAGCACTATGTCCAATGAAGATCACATTGACCATAGAGAGACTGCTAGGGGCCTCTCCCTGCAGAAACCAGTGGGGTCAAAACACAGGTGCCTACATATATGGGGACTCCAAGAGGCCCTCGTACTTCAGCTCTGTGGACAACAGGCAGGGCTCCACAAAGAAGTATCCCCTGACATGTGAAAGAGTTCAACAATCGTTCAGTGAACACAAGGTGAGAGAGCATACACAGGAGACCTTGTCTTTCCTTGGCAGCTTTGGCTTGGGATTACAATCAGGGACTGAAGGGCTTTGTTCCCAGTACTGAAGCTAAACAGGTGGCTCCTTTTTATCCCTACCAAAGCGTGACCCCTGCTGCTTGTGGTGCAGCTTCAGTATAGTCCCAGCAGAACAAGACCTTTAGTTATTTTTAGTTGGACCTTAGGACCCTGCAGTTGCTCAGCTATTTTCATAGCTGCTGCATTTTTCCAGAGCCTGAATGGGTGCAGTTTTTTTCTCTCCTCTGGGCATCTGCTTTCGAGTCAAAGCTGATTTTTTTTTCTTTCTGTGTACAGTTGTTAATCCTTTCGGTCTCCCCATGCATTTAGGTCGATGGGAAACCTAAATAGCAAGAATTGCCTTGTCCCAGCAATGGGTATCCTCTGGTCAAATGGGGCATCCTATCGGATCTTAAAAGAGGAGACCATTCCTCTCCCCATGTCATAATATAATAGTGCTGGAATCCATTGCCACATCATTTGTGATTAGCAGCTTCCATCCCCTGAATAAGATAGGATAGTTAATGGTCAGGCAATCAGAGTAATTGGTCCTGATTAAGGTTTTTTCAAATATAAAGATGACTCCATGAGGTTATCCTGCAGAAATATTCCAAACACTCCAGCCAACTCCTCTGTCCTGGAGTGGGGTGGAAAAATGAAGTGGGGTGGACCTAAATGAGGGTTACAGAAAAGTTCCTACACAAGGAATAAAGGGCACAGTCAATTAGAAGTTCAAAGGCCAATAGCTCTGGTACCCTCCCAATACTTGTTCAATACAGATTCCAAACCACAGCCCCAATACTTTTCCAATACCTGTTTAGCATGGACTCTGAAGCCATTCAATTCCCCAGACTAGTATACCCAAATGGAAAAACCCACTGCTAGGTCCCCTCTCACATCGTGGGAGCTCCATTTCCTCTCTTCTCACTCAAAGAAATCCCACTCCTTTGTCTCTTGCCCTCCACCTCCATATGTGAACTTCACTCCTTGAACCCATGAGACAATAATCCAGAAAGAAAGTGGGGAGACCTACAGCCCAAACAGACCCCACCAACCAACAGAAGAGGTAAACCAATCCCTGTTCTAAAACTCTGAATTCACTCAAATGGGCAAAAAGGGGTTGAAAGGCAGATCAGAGACCAGATCCTCCTTGCCCATTTTTTATAACCCAGGAATCTCTCCTGGAACTTTTCCTCACAGTCCAGGGCTAGTGTCCATGACCCAGAGCAGTATGATCTGCGACTACCTGGGGCCAGGCTGAGAAGCAATGCCATTTTGCATCAAATCCATTTCTAGCCGTTCAGACTCCTTATGACTGAACTGCATAAATGTCTGCACATACAGAATTTCTTTCACTTACATTCTCTCTGACAGACCAATTCCAACTACAAGATTGTATAATAATTCAGAATGTCATTCAAAGACCTGATTGTTACAGTAAAATATCATCTTTTCTAAGACAGGTTTAAACCTATAGGTGGCTCTTTTAGTCAGTCTTTCCCAGGACAGTTCCTGTAGCATCAACAAAGCACTGCCCATATCTTAAAGGGCCAATAACAGATACTAACAAAAACATACACAACCAGAGGAGATATCTGTGTTTGACAGACAGGAACCTTTAAAAAATACATATCAGATAGGGGGGAAATTCCCTAAGTCCTCTACTTCCACTTAGATTCCTTCAAGGAAGGACCAGATGTTCCCACAAAGGGGAACCAGATGTGTGGAGTCTTAGCATGCGCACTGGGAGAGCTTACCAAATGCCAAGGTGTTGCAACTTTACTGTGTTCAATTTCCTTTTTCTTAAAGTAGACCAATTGATGAAGCGACCCTGATCAAGGAGAAAAGGTGGGAGTTACCCAAAGAGAGATTTGGCAGCTGCTAGAACAGTCCCTTGGTCCCTCCCTTTACTCACAGGAATAGCTCCTCTGGTTTGGTCCAAGGCAAACTCACCTCATGTCCTAATTCTCCAGTGGGTTCTCAACAAGCTCACCATCCTACTTACATGCTCAGCATAGAAGGAGGTTTGCTGGGAGTGCCAGACCTGTCCAAGAAAATGGGAATGGAGACTGCTCTCAGGTCCCAATTGGGTAACCAGTCCTTGTCCCCATGCCAATCCAATCACAATGATGTGATTTTTTTTTTTTTTTTTTGATACCAGGTAATGAACCCAGGGGCACTTAACCACTGAGCCACATCCCCAGCTCTTTTATTATTTTTTTTATTTTGAAACAGTGTCTCACTGAATTGCTGAGCCTGTCTTTGAACTTGAGATCCTCCTGTCTCAGCCTTCTAAGTTGCTGGGATTACAGGCATACCCCCACATCCAGCATGAGGACACAATTTTGAGAAAATGGAAAAAGAAGTTTTATTGCTCTGCTCGCAAAGTAGAACAGAGGTCTCCTGTCCCAGAGGCTATGATTCTGCCCATTAGGGGGAACAGAGAGGTTTTAAAGAGGTGATTCAAAGGCTACACTCCAGGTGTGCCCTTAAGGGGGTTGAAATTCACTTGTCAATTTGGGTGATAGTCATTCTGGGACCATCCCTTAAGTCTGAATTACTTTGTTCTGTGGTTGGTATACAGTCCAGGAAAGATAACAGCCTAGTACAGGAAAGAAAGTTAATACAGTCCCCACCTCCACCAGGTTAGTGATGGGGAGAGGGAGAAGAAAAAAATGTATTTTAAAATAAGCCTCAGTGGCAGAGCAACAAGGGTTATATTCAAAGCATGAGGTGGACCACTGTTATAGAAACATTATCAGAGCTGTTAGAAACATATACACAATATTTAGTTTTTATAATGGCACAGGTGTCCCCTTAGGCTGTAGTTAAGATATCTAATGTAATCTGATTTTTCTATAAAATAGCTTTCTCATTAGTATTACCTCTATGTTTTGTAGAGGAATCCCTTTAACTGTGTCAGTTAGGGCTTTTAGGGACCACAGTCCAACGTTTAGACCAGTCTGAAGTATAAATATCAGGGCTAGATAATCATACCAGTGAAAAACAGATGAAGTTTGTCTACGTAGGGGGTTTGGAAGATATGTATAAATGTCTGTGATATCAGGTTCAAACTGAATCAGGACAAACTTGTAACTCTAGAGTCCTTTGTGATTATTATTAGGCAGTCCCACAAGAACCCTTCCTTTATAACGTCCTTGTAAATGTATTATCTGCACTCCTATATTCATTGCAAAATTATTCACTATAACCATGACATGGAATAAACCTAAGTATCCATCAATAGATAAATAAAGAAAATATGGTGTGTAGATATATATATGTGTGTGAGCAACATTATTCAGCAATAAAACAGGATAAAATCTTGTCATTTGTGGCAACTTGCATGAAACTGGAGGATATTATGTAAAGTAAGCCAGGAACAGAAAGGCAAATACCACATGTTCTCATTTACTTGTGGAATCTAAAAAGGCAATCACATAGAAGTAAAGAGTAAACTATATAACACTAGAAAATAAGAAGGGTAGAGGGGAGAAAGGATAGAGAGAGGGCAGAGAGTGAGTACCAAAATACAGCAAATGTTCTGTAGCACAGTAGGGTAACTACAGTCTACAACAATTAATTACATATTTTAAATAAATAGAGGAGAAATATTTGAAGGTTCCCAACACGTAGGAACAATCATATTTTAAGAGATGGCTAATTACATGATATACATATATAAAATTAGAATACTGTAGCCCATAAATATATTATGTATCAATTAAAAATAATAAGAAAAGAAAATGTGGTGTATATATATATATATATATATATATATATATATATACACACAATGGAATACTATTCAGTCTAAAGAAGGGAAATTCTATCATTTGCCACAATCAACATGAACTCGAAAGACAATATATTATGTGAAATAAGCTAGACACAGCAAGACAGATACCACATGATCTCTTATATATGGAATCTAAATAAACAGAACTCATAGAAGTAGAGAATAGAATAATTATCAGTTTTGAGGGGCATTAGGGAAGTATTAATCAAAGTATACAAAATTTCAATTATGTGGAATAAATTTTGGAGATCTATTGTATGTCATGCTGACTACAGTTAGTAACAATATATCTTATATTTTAAAAGTAAGAGTATATTTTAGTTTTCTTACCACAGAAATTACATGTAAAGCATATATTAGCTTGATTTAGTCATTCCACAATGTATATATATTTCAGTATAGCATCTGACATATTAAAGTAATACTTTATAAAATCTGGTTTCTTAAAATACTTTGTCAAAAATGGATAAAATGATAATAACCATGGAAGAATGCATCTTACAACCTTAAATTACTAGGAAGACCTTCTAATCAATTGCATGTTTCAAATATCCATCTGATATCTGATGAGGTTGAAGGGAATCACCATTTTTTATGCAATCAGAAAAAAAGCATGTAAATTTATCATAAATGTATGTTAAACATCAAGTTTCTTCCTCAGGTTGTAAAAGTCATTGCCTTCAAAGAAAGCATCTCTATGATGGACCACAACCCCTAATTCCAGTATACAGTTTCCAATAGAATGAAATGCAAATGTTTTCCAGTGATGAGATCTAAACAGCTTCTCTACTTTAGGCTATTTGTGCATTCCACAGGTGCAATTCTTCAGTATGCTTTTGTTCAGATCTATGAACTTACTGGTGCCAGGCATTTCCACAAGGGATGGAAATGTTGGAGATTCAGAGCACTGCTACCTTTCAAATCTTGACTAGAAGCTTCAACAGTCATTGCGATCCAAATACTTAGATCCCACCTTCTTCAGACACCCAACATGAGCTCAGTCACCCAATCAAGAGCTGCCCAGGAAGAAAAAGTTCAGCAATAACTGTTATTGGAGAAATTATGCACCTGGCACCATGCTACCCACTGGGTCAGTGACCAATGATGCTAATACAGTTGAATAGAAATCTTGACAACCGGAAGGTACAATGGGATTCTCACCAGAGCCCTTTTCTATTCCTTTCCTCATCTATCCCCTAACGACAAATTTGAAAAGAAGTGGCCTATATTCACACATATATTTGTGATCCCACAATAACCATAGGGCTATGAGTTTGCACGTGGGTGGGCCTGTGGGTGAGCATTCCTACTCTCATTTTACAGAGGAGAGCTGGGTCACAGAGGGCTGTTCCCTTTGTTGTCCTCCCGCACTCCGCCTTAGATGGAAAGCAGGTCCAGGACACTCTGGAGCAGGTCATCACGCTGCCTGGGGATGAGAGCATTCCCACATCTCTCTCCCTCTCCAGTCAGTGAGGAACCGAGTCCTAGAGTGGGTACAGGGCGCCTTGGGTCTGGGATCCCTCTATCTCCCGACACCACAGTGGGGCTCAGCCCCCACCGCAGGGCACCCACACCCTGCGCTGAGTCCAAACATCCGGAGACAGGAAGCTGCTCTCCAACCAGAGCATATCGTTCTCTTTTCGAAAGTCATCACAGTCGCCGTAATGACGTCAGGTTTCTATAGCAACCGCGATGCCACACCGGAAATGCCCTCTTGGACTTTTGTCTCCTAGATTTTTTTAGTGCTGGGGATCTAACCCTGAGCACTTAGCCTGCTAGGCAGGCACTCCAATATTGAGCTACATCCCCAATCCTGTCTTCTTGCATGTGACGGAGAGAAAACATCTCTATTCAGGCCATCACTTGAGAAAGCATACTAATTAGAGGAATTAGGCAGGGACTTAGGCAATATTTGGAATTCCACTCCTTAAGGCGAAAGAAATGGAAGTACTTGTCAGAAATTCTGTTTGCGCTGAAAATGACACTAAAGTCAGGCGTGGTGACGTGAGGAGAACAAGGGAAAGAGTCAAGGGATGAGAAAGGAGAGAAACAGCAGAATGAAATCAACCAAAGGATGTTATGTTCATATACGAACATCTCATGATAAATTCCACTTTTATGCATAACTATAATGCAGCAATTGAGAATAAATTTAAAAACTGGGAAAGATTTACCCATATTTCATTGATGATATATGGATGGCAAATATACATATGAAAAGATATTCAAGTTCACACCTGTAACTTGGGAGACTGAGGTAAGTGAATTCCAAGGTGAAGGCCACCCTGGACAATTTAATGAGACCCTTTTTAAAAATAAAAATGTAAAAAGGAGTGGGGATATAGCTCAGTGGTATAGCACTTACCTAGCCTGTGTGAGGACCTGGTTTCAGTACCCAGTATCATGCACGCACACACACACACACCATTCAATACCTTTAGTCATCAGAGAAATGCTTATTACATCTACTATGTGATATGGATAACATTAAAAAGACTGACCATACCAACTACTAGCAAAGATGTAGATGAATCATAACTCAATACACTGCTGTGGAAATGTAAAATGTACAATCATAACTCTCATATACCACTATGGGAATGTAAAATTGCATAATCAGGAATAGGGTTGTAGCTCAGTGGTAGAGCGCTTGCGTAGGACATATGAGGCACTGGGTTTGATTCTCAGCACCACATAAGAAATAAATAAAAGGCTGGGGATGTAGCTCAGTTGGTAAAATGCTTGCCTCACAAGCACAAGGCCCCGGGTTCAATCCCCAG